>NC_056046.1:26136991-26436991 GCF_004379255.2 Salvia splendens
AATAATAATAATAATAATAATAATAATAATAATAATAATAATAATAATAATAATAATAATAATAATAATAATAATAATAATAATAATAATAATAATAATAATAATAATAATAATAATAATAATAATAATAATAATAATAATAATAATAATAATAATAATAATAATAATAATAATAATAATAATAATAATAATAATAATAATAATAATAATAATAATAATAATAATAATAATAATAATAATAATAATAATAATAATAATAATAATAATAATAATAATAATAATAATAATAATAATAATAATAATAATAATAATAATAATAATAATAATAATAATAATAATAATTAGTCCTCCTTGTCCATTATAATCCTCACAAATATTAATACATAGATAATCCTCAGTCCTCCTAAGTTACTGACCTTCCTACTTCTATTCTAATCACTCCTCCTCCTCCTCCTACTTCCTTTTTCCTCCTCATCCTCCTTCCTAGGACTTGCCTCAATCACTCCTACTCCTCTCCTCCTCCTCCTCCTCCTACTGCGTCCTCCTCCTATGGCTCCTCCTCCTCCTCCCTCCTCCTCCTCCCCTCTCCTCCTCCTCCTCCCCGCCTTCCTCTCTCCTCTCGATCCCCCTTGGTCTGCCTTTCCCTCCCCCCCCCCCTCCCCGCGCTGCCGCGTTCTTGTTGCCTTCTCCTTGTCCCCCTCGTGCCTTTTTTTCTCCTTTCGTGTGCCCCCCCTCCTCGTTCCTGCGCTTTCGTTTTTCTTCTCGCTCATCCCCGTGCTCTGCCTGGGCGACGTGCCGACCCCGTGCGTGCGTGCTTCCCACTACGCCCGGCCCGCGAGTGGGACACGTCAGCAATGACGCAATAATTTTTTTTTTTATAAAAAATCGAATTTTTAAAAAAATTTTTTTTTTTTTTAAACGGTAACATTACCGTTTTTTTTAACTTTTCTTAATTTTTTTAATTTTTATTTTTATTTTCTTATTCTATAAATACACCTAATTCATTCATTTTATACACAACTACACATCTATTCTTCCTACATCAACATCAATTTCTCTCCAATTTTCATATTCTATCTCTTCAAAAAATGTCCGGCGACGGCAATTACGGTGGTGGCGGCGCCGGAGGGTGGGATCTCAACGCGTTCGGCGATTGGGAGACCATGTACAACACACTTGGTGGTTCTGGGTCATCGACGCCGGGCACGCAGGGGGTCGGCGACGCCGGGTGGGTACCAACCACCCACTTTCGATGTGGATGCCTACGCTCGAGGCTCCGGCTCGCGGCTTTCCCAGGGTTTGTCCCAGATTCGGGAGGATATCCCCGTTGAACCCACTCAGGGAGGAGGCCGAGGCGGTGGAAGCTACAGGGCTGCGTCTGAGGCACCCGAGGAGGATGAGGAGGAGGAGCCGGAGGATCTGGGCCGGCATCCCTACACCAACGAAGAAACAAAGGCGGTGTACACCGCCTGGCTCACCGTCTCATATGATCCCATCGTCGGCAACCAACAAGCAGCCAAGTGCTTCTGGGAAAAGGTCCGTGATGTCTACCACGAGACTAAGCCGAAAGGGGCCCGGAAGCGCAAATATACAATGCTTCGTGCTCACTTTGGCCGAGTCGATTTACAGGTCAAAAAATTCTGCGGGATCTACTCCACCGAAGCGGCGCACTACCAAAGCGGAGCTTCGGGCGCCGACATACTGAGGGCGGCTATGCGCGCCTTCCACCAGGACACCGGTGTACAGTTCAAATATGTTGATATTTGGCAGCTCGTCAAGGACGAGGAAAGGTGGGCCGGTGGTGTCCGCTCCAGCTCGGGATCAACCTCAAAGCGGACGAAGCACACGACGAGCGGCCAGTACTCGTCTGGTGACACCGATGCGCCCAGTGATCGTGGCACGCAGGAGGTTGGGGTTACGGCCGCCGAGTACGGGGGATCCAGCCGTGGGCGCCGTCGTCCGCAAGGGACGAAGGCGGCGAAAGCGGCTAGAGCGAGGAAGGGCCGAGGAGAATCAAGCCAGTCGGCCTCGGGATCGGGCTCACAAGGAGGCTCGAACACACTTATGGTGGCGTACATAACCGCCACAATGGCGGACACTTCCCGCTTCTCGTACGCCCAATACACGGCCTGGTGGAACGGAATTGTGCATATGGCAGGACTACTTGGTCTTCCCCCTCCCCCTAAACCTCGACCGCCTCCGGAGGATGATTCGCCGGCGGAGTAGTTTTTTTATTTTCCCACGTTTAAGTTGTAATTTTTTTTAATATTGTGTGTTTTTTAATGAAGTATGTTTGTTTTTTAATAAAGTATGTTTGTTTTTTAATAAAGTGTGTTTATTTAATTTAATTTAGTTGGAAATAAAAATAAAAATTGAAATAGAATGAATAGTAATTTAAGGAACGGTTAAGGAACGGAGGGTTGCAGGTTCCGTTCCTTAGTTAAGGAATGGAGTAAAAAAGTACAGTGGGGCCCTCAAATAGTGGTTTAAGGAACGGTATAGGAACAGCGTTGTGGATGGCCTAAGAGTTATGCAAATTGCATACACGACATACAGTTGTTTTGCTATGATTTTCATTTTCATGTGATGTGTAGTAAATCGACAAGTTTATCCGATTATTTGTTTTGCTATGATTTTCATTTTCATGTGATGTGTGTAGTAAATCGACAAGTTTCATGTGATGGTTAAGAAACTAAATTCAATCTGGGTTTATTTATTTTCTGCTTAGAGTTAAAGAAAATGTGAGAAACAAGAAGTAAAGATTGTGGTGACATGTAAATTCTAATACAACAGGGTTTGTCTATACAACGAGTTTGGCAGAGTTGTGTGTGTGTGTGTGTTTGGACAGGAAATGATGTTTGAAAATGGTAGCTGGAGAATATTGATGAATGATGAACTATAATACTTGGCTGAGATGTATTGACCAAAAATATGTGAATGAAAAGCAATGCTACTGCTGTTGAAGAAAGGGACTTTATGGTACTGTGTCTCTTGGTTAGGCCCAACCATCAACATCAAACCAAATGTTTAAATCAGCAAAAACTCCAATACAATGCTATTTCCAGTTAAATAACAGCAATGCAGTCAATCTAGTCACTTTCCTTATTTACCTACTGAGCTAGCATGGTTTCCATTCCCCTTCCATAAATACTGCCTTTTCCATAAGCCTTTTATCACTTGAACAAACTTGTACAAAAATGTTGATGCCAGTGCAATCTGTGGCTCTGTCTCACTCCAAAATCATAAAAAACAGCACTAGTAGGGCAGCCTCATTCGCCCCCGATCGCCTTTCACTTGCCAAGAACACACGGCAAGAGAAAGAAATCGACGTATTCGATGCATGGAACTACTTCAACGAAGGGCTGAGGCACACTCCCAAAATCTGCACCAAGAGTTTGCCCAATCACCATCACCCTCAGAACCTCAAGAAAGAAGTTGTCCAAACTGCAGTCAAGGAACATCCGCCACTCGAACCCGAGAAGCCAAGCAAGAAGAGCTTGCTTGCTACCATTGGCTGGAACTGCTCCTGCTTGACCATGAGTGGAAGATCAAAACCAGGAAACAAAAGCAGGAGAGCCCAATTTGGCTCCCCAATCCCCATAAAAGGGAACAACTGCTTCAACGCGGCCACAAACCTAGCCATGCTCACTTGGGATGAGGACTTCAAAATCCCTTCAACTTCAAGCGAAACGCACAACGACACTGACAGCGATGCAAGCTCAGATTTGTTCGAAATCGAGAGCTTCTACATCGACAACCCTTTTGAACCCACAACATGCTATGATGCTCCGAGCATAGAGTGGAGCGTTGTCACTGCCAGCGCTGCAGATTTCTCAGACTCAGACGAAGCATCCTCCACCATCCTGATGCCGTGTATAAGGAAATCCGGCTTGAACGCGAAAACTGCTTCCTTCAGAGAAATGCCAAAGATTCGGCCGAGTTTTCTCTCAGGCTGCAAGAGTCAGAAAGCTGTTGGAGTTGTGGGAGATGCACAGACGAGAAGACGGCCCGTCACGCCCATGATAACAGCAAGCTGAGCTTAAATGCAAACAGCAGGCAAAGCTCACTTGATCACCCTGTTATGTCAAATCAAGATGTTGTATACTTAAGTCTTCCCTTCTTGTTAATTTTTTAGCAAGATCATATGTCATTAGTAAATAAATGGTTACCCTTTCTGTACTGTATCTATCTGCCTAACATTATGTGAAATATCTGTGGTACACTAAGAGTTGATTGTGTTTTCTAACAAAGGCCACGAGATGGATAGTTGTTAGGACCGTCGACTACACATTAATTTGATATTGTTCGCTTTAGGTCAAGCATGTCGCACGCAACTTCCCTTCATTCTCCGATATGGTCTAAAGTTTGCAACCCAACAAACCTCCCCTCAAACTGAGACCACATCGAGACATTACGGGCACGACTCGAACTTGAGTCATCATGGGCTCAACTCGAACGTGGATCATCCGGGACCCGACCCAAGACACCACGGCTCTAATACCACTTGTTAGGATCGTCAACTGCACATTAGTTTGATATTGTCCGTTTGGGGTTAAATCCGCCCACATAAATTTGTTTTTGGGTCACTCTCAAGAGGTCTCAAACTAATTAGTAGCTTCCAACTTTTGTCATTCATCGGATGTGGGATGGTTTGTAACCCAACAATAACTATGGATCACCTAATACAACTAAAGATTATGTTGTTGAAGAATTATTTTCATAATTGCCGGATGAAGTTATAAGAATCCCCACAAGATACGCCAATAATTGAATAATTCCAAAGTCTTAACTAAACTGCCAACTACAAAGTAACATCGAGGAATAAAAGATGATCTACTAGAAGTGGTGTGCTGTTTACATATAATAATGCCATTGTCTTCATTTGATTGGTTTTGTTGATGGAGAAAATTGGTGTGCTTTTTAGGTGGTCCACAGGTAGGGACTTATGTTTTAATGTAGATAATGGGATATATCCAGAAAATTTGACAATTAAATACTCCATCCGTCCGCTATTAGAAGTCCCGACTCTTGGTGGTACGAGTTTTAAGAAATGTTAAGAAAAGTAGGTGGAAAAAAGTTAGTAGAATATGGATCTCACTTATATATATTAATTTTAAATGAAATGTAAGTGAAATGAGTTAGTGGAATTTGGGACCCTAAGTGAACCGGAACTCCTATTCGCGACGGACTAAAATGAAAAAAATGGGATTCCTATTCGCGGACGGAGGGAATAGCATGGTAGCACGTCAAAAAGAACAAAATATAATTGAGAAAATACCGCACACCTAAATAAGATGGTGATGGGGAAAAAGTGCATTTGTAGTCCACTCATTCGTTAACGTGATGATTATGGTGCATCTTTTTGTGGCTTTGGTTGCAATGGTAGAGCATCTTCAAGATTATATACAAAATTAAGGGTGTTAGAACATCTTCAAAGAAAAAGAAATAAATTGGAAAGATATATTTTTTATTTACCTTTTTAGTGAACTTTAAATTTGAAAAATAGTGAATATCAACTCTAATATCCACAACTTCAAACTCTTTCAAACAAAGGAGGTGTTTGATTTGCCCTTTAAGGAGGATTAAATATATCAATACAATTCATTTCTATACGTTTGGTTTGCCTTTTATCATTTCTGCAAGGCCCGCATTAATTGCTCTAGCTCGCCGAATTAAAAGCCATTCCTTTAGTTATGGTAACTACCCAAACTTGGCATGTTACAAAATAAGAGTCGGTTGTTTAAAAAAGAAGAAACTTGACTTACCTAAAAGTCAAACCGAACACATGAAATTGAACTCCATAAATGATAATGGTCAAACCGAACATTTGTTATGTAACATGAATGCCATGAAAATAGAAACATTAACAAGAGTCGTTCATTTTCTAATGAAACCAAAAATAAACCACAAGGAGAGTTGCAACCCAAATTGTATTGAATAAAAAAACTTACAAATCTCTTTCGAAGTTAGGAATGCGCACGATTCCGAAATCGACGGTTATGGTTCTGAACCGCCGGTTCCTATTTTTAGAAATTTCTGAACCGGAATCGAAACGCGAGGGTGTTTCGCAGTTAGGGTTCCTGTTCCAAAACCGCCAGTTTCGCTTTTGAACCGGCGGTTTTCTGGTGGGTTTTAGGTTTCGAACTGCCGATTTTTTGCTGTTTTTTGGGGTTCAGGATCTGTTTTCCTGCAGTTTTTCGCAGTTCCGTTTAGAGCTGCCTGGAACCTTCCCGCACGGTTTCGGTTCCACAATTTTAGAACCTGAACCTGCCCACAGTTGCAAAAGTGACGATTTCGGTTCCTTTTAAATCTCACAATTCTAGTTCGGAACCGTAACTTTCCACGGTTAACCGCTCAAACCGTAAATCTTGGGCATCTCTACTTTGGATTAATATTTCATATACATTTGATTGGTGAACTTTCTGAAAAATTTAAGCACAACATATTTATAAAATGGGCATTTTAAAGCTTTATTTTGTTTAATTCGAGTGAATATCGTTATCCACAAAACAATTTTGTACCACTCAATTTTCTACGTAACAATTTCCATTCCCCGATCTTTAAATAAAATCACCCCGGTGTTATTATTACTTTAGAGTATGTGTAGTAAGAGATGTAGCATCAATTGTAGCAGGTAATCTACACTGCAAACACTGTATCTATCTCATCCTCCAAAAGAATCAAATAAAATTTTAGTTTTTCATGAAACATTTAGTTTTTGGCATGAAGTGTTGTTTCAGAAATTAATGAAGAGAGAATAAAGTAAGAGATGATAAAGTAGAAATGTTGTTTCCATATAAAGAAACGTTTCATTTTTAATGAGATAGATGGAGTAGTAGTTGTATATTCAGTAACCAGTATAGTTTGACAAGCTACTCTTGGATCAAAATCTGATGTTCCAGATATAGTTCTATTCAAAACACTCCTCAATAACCAACACAGCAAAACCACCAATACAAAAACAACCTATGAACATGTTTACAGAGGATATTGGTATATGCAAACGTCAAACCAACCTGAAACTCCATTGAAGTACAGACAATGGTTTATGATGAAGATGCGGACAGTCTCTGCGCAGTGACTCAGGCCGACATTGCCTGAAAGTGGTGGTGTGATATTTGTGTTTTCAATGGGATTGCTGTTGTTAGAACTTAGAAGCAGGTGAGGGAGACAAAAGGAGGAACATTACTGGAATGTACCAAGGAAGATGTGAAGAAAATGAAGAATTAGAAAAAGATTTGTTGAGAGCACAGAAATATGCTTCAGAACCGAATAAAAGTTAGTGAAGACAAACATTTACACGTTTTCATCATAGGATGCCTGGACACATTTCAGTATTTTCTTCCTATTTACTGCATTTATGAAACTTTAATGACTAGAATAAACGATATGCATAGGTTTGGAAGTGAAGGTCTTGTTAGAGAAAACTTATGGTACCAAAAAATGTATGAGATTGAGATGCGAGTATAGCACATTGCACGAAGAGAGAGTGAAATCATAGCTGTAGGCAATACGCAAATGATGTTACAAAGGGTGGAATTGAATAGTGACCATTGCAAGAAGAGATAATAGTTTCACTCAAAGAAAAATTGCATCTTTCAGAAATAAACTTGTCTAGACTGTCAACCAGTAGCACTTTCATGGCAAAAGCTAACCTGGAAATATTGAAGAAAAATTTCACGCAAGATACCGGTATAATCGTCTATCTGCATTATCCCTTTCCAAGAAATCTCGCTCTATAAGGGATTCAATTCGTTTCTTGATCTCCCCGGGGTTGGCCAGGAACCGTGAGTGCAATTGTTTTGTCACCTCAGCAATGATATTATTATGATCGAGTACCCTCCTCGATTTCATGATTCTGACTATTGCAGCCTCAATCTGGGGCTTCCTATCTTCCTCCACCCTCTGCCTTGTCTCTTGCTTCTCCGGCTCAGATTCTTTTTGTGCAACCACAGTTCCTATTTTAACCTTTCGAAGTTTGCTTGTGAAATTGTCATTAATAGAAAATGCATCATCCTCTCTGATATCCTTGCTCATGGGCTCTTTACGAAGCACATTTTTCCCTTTTACGCAAGCTAAGGACTGCAGGCACCGTTTCAAGTCAGAAGATGGAATCTCTGTGGCCTGCTCAATCTCCTTGTAGCTAAGATGTTCGGTATTGTTGAACAGCACTAAAACACACATTTGATAAGTCGAAACATTCAACTCATACTTGTGTACATTCCCAAAGGTTGCTCTCAGATCAGCTGTTCCCATATTTGTCTGCCAGGTCAATCTCCTACCTGTATGAGTCCCCAGGTAATATGACCGAAACTTCTCGCAGAGAGTTGACAGCTCAGCTGGAAGGTTGCAAGTGTTGGTGGATTGAGTAGGCCACGACCCAGTAGTCAAAACTTGGACGACTAATGTCGGGCCATTCCCCAGCTCAGCACCGCAGGCAGCATAAAACCCTTGCATAGTGTCCTGAGACGTCTTCATATCTGTAAACATCCCTTCCAATTTTGATGTAAACTGATACCCACATTCAGTCTTAAGTTTGACAATGAGACTTCTTTCTGCATCATCCGATACTGTTTTTCCGGACAGGAGCCTCTTTGCCAAGTGCTGTTTGTAGTATTTCTCAAAAACATCTTTCTCCTGAAGGTAACGGAACAATATCATTACCTTATCAAGAATAAGCTCAACATCCTCGTCTTTCACTCCCTTCAGCCCTTTGCGTAGCTTATCATCCACAAACAAAGATATGTACTCCGGAGAACGAGGATTTAAATTGATGAAATACTCAAATGAAGAACTCAAGGCATTCTGGAATGTCTTGTCATTGCTGAATGCCGAGCTTATGATTTTATCATACTTATCCCTTTTCTCAAGGAGTGTCTCAACAAACTCCACTGGATTCTTCGATTTCTCTGGATCAGTAACAAGCTGTTTGCCTGTATCTCTGATGTGGGACGTCATAACATCCCTAATTGTGGAGAGGCCGTCTGAAACCCGACGGAATAAGTTGTACATCCTTGCCAAGTCTTCAGATTTATCATCCAGAAGCATCTTTACCAGCCCTGAGTTCTCCATATGAATCAATCTAAGCATATGGTTGGCTATCATCTCCTTTTCTACAACATTGGTTATCTTAGGTTCAGTCTTTGTGTCTAAGTAATGTGATACCCTGTCAATCTCTTCATTTAAACGCCTTTCAGCTTTCTTCAGGTAGTCCGCACAATCACAACACTCAATATATTCCTGAGATTCTGCCCGATAGTAATCAGCAGAAACGTTAAGAAATGGTTTCTCAAAATCTTCTTGGTAGACTGAAGGTCCCAAATCCATTAGCATTTTAATAATGTTTCTCATAAGCCCTCTGTTGATGACTTCACCTGTGCGTTCCCTCTGTATCAGTTCAAGAATGGTGTTTAAAAGCCTTGACTGGATTTTACTAGAGTGAATGACATAGTCCCTCCAGAGGTTTAGCCCGAGCTCATGAACAGGGGTCTTATGGGTGCTTGGGATGAATGTCCTGTCCATATACATTAGTATGTCACGAATCATTTGCAATGCTTTATTGTGATCGTTCCATTTGGCATTAAGTTCATCCAGGAACGAAGCACCTTGGGCATCTTCTATAGATTTGGACATTGACTGAAGATGGAGTGTCATTGTTGACACAAGTCCAGAATAAAGCTTCTCCCCAAATTTATGTAATACCATATTGTAAGCATTTCTGGATGAACAGAAATTCAAATTAGAGACCCAATATGTTACAGTAGGAATATGCGATTTGGGAAAAAAATAGTAGTTGTTTCATACTCAAGTAAGGATTCACTTCAACCAAAAGAAACATATGTTCAGCAATCAAAGCTTCTACTTTTTTTTCCCCAGAAAACGCACCTCTACACAGCATATAAAAGGAAGTTTCTTTTCGTAAAACATATGTTCAACATATATAATTCTCCTCGTTCAAACTCTTATGATAGATTTGCGTATAGACTATAGACTCTTTTAACATTCCACAGCTCAAATGACCTTGTGCTTAAAAAGGGAGTTTCTTTTCTACATGAGCATAATGGAGCCAGAGTAGGATTGAAGCAGAGGGAATGAGGGATCAAATTAACTGAAACAAAGTCTTCATCGAGACGGTTTTCTATATATATACATTCAGAAGCAATGGTCATGAAATCCATTACATAGAGATTAGTGATGTTGTAAGTTGTAACATAACAAAAACAGAGGGCCGTCCATGAAACCGTAACATAAGCAAATTCTATTTAAAACCTTAAACACAATTCGTCGAGACAGTTTTCTATACATACACATTTACTACGAAATCCTCTATCAGTGTAAAGATCGGAGAATTACACATCAAGTGTAAACTATGCACCATGGAATTCCACTTGAAGATAACATTGTTTAATGTGATAATAAGGTGAAAGGAAAGAAGGTAATCCCAGCACATGAAAACATTAATCAGCTACCATTACTATCATAGAAATGGCGGTAAAACAGGTTCGAATGAATACCAAATCAAATCAGCTACAGAATCATCCATCAATATAAAGCAAAGTAGAAATACAACAAGCATATGCAGACAATTGAAGCTACAAACAAAACCGTAAAAAATGAATTAAAAAAGAAACTTGGCGAAATTGGGGGAAGAAACAGCAAAAACAAACCTGTATAGTTCTTCAAAACTAAGCCCGCTAGCGTTATGATTGTAAATCTCTTTAATAGCATCCTCTAAAACCTTCCAAGTCTTTTCGGCATACTTGGGATCCACCACCACTTTGTGCTTGAAAGCTTCAATCTGAAAATTCCTCTTCTTCGGCCCGCTGCTCATTCTTAGGGTAAAATTGATGACGCAATTTTAGGGATTTTCTCAATTGATTGACAACCGAAAATCCAGGTTTAGGGCATGAAATTGGAGCTGAATACCGCTGATGGATTGGATTGAAGGTCGAGTTAGTCCACCACCATGAACAGGATTTCGAGATTATTGATCAAAGGAGCAAATGTTCAGCATTTCTTTGTGAAAGGAGGGCAAGTTTCCAAGGTTTTGGTGCTAAAGCTAAACTGATGATTTTCTTTGTCGAATCGAGTTGATAATGTTACGATCCGAGCTCGTAGCTTCCCTATCTTAGCTCGTCACTGCCGAGCTCAGTGACTTCTTCTCGGTCTCCCTTGTTACGATCCGAGCTCGTAGCTTCCCTATCTTAGCTCGTCACGGCCGAACTCAGTGACTTCTTCTCGGTCTCCCTCCCTTAGTTCGGCATTGCCGAACTCAGCGATAATACGCAAAGCAACTCTTGAATGAACAATCGAGGAGCGTATTATTGAATCAACAAGAAGTTTACACGATAGAAACAATCAAACGAAGAGGAGGAACTAGATCCACGATCTAAGCTCCGATTTACAATTCAACACTATACTCGACATAACCGAAGAAATAAGCAACTCCTCTACTTATACTCTTCATCTTAGCTCACTTAACTAACTAACATCCACATGCTCGACTCTCATTGGCTGCAACACGTCATATCTCACGTGATGATTGCCAGCTGGCTTGAGTTAGTTACACAGCAACTAACTCCTACTTAACTCCCAACTTCCAACGATTTCCTTTATAGCTCGCTATCTTGTGTTGCATGCATTTTACGCATGAATGATCATGCATGCAACAATACCCCCGACTTAAGGTTCCTTGTCCTCAAGGAACCAAGGGAAACGCTCGGTGATCACGTCCGCGAATTCCCAAGAAGCATCGGCAGGGGATCTATCTTTCCAATGGATCAGCCATTTTGTAGCCGCTTGATTGTGTCGCTTCACCATTTTTCTATCCAGAATCGCTTGTGGTATAGCATCATTGATATGAGATGTAGATGGTAGATCTGAAATAGGCCCGAGAGGAGGTGCAGCGGGCTTCAGTAATGAAACATGAAAGACATCATGTATAGCAGCTGATGAGGGTAAATTCAGCTTATAAGCTACCTTCCCCATTCTATCCACGATCTGATATGGTCCAAAAAACTTAGCTTCGAACTTGTGGTGTTTGCCCCGAATAGATTTCTGCCTATAGTCTTGAAGCTTCAGCCAAACCCAATCACCAATCTGAAACTCTCTGTCAAAACGATGAAGATCAGCTTGTTTCTTCATTCTTGCTGCAGCTTTCTCAATATTTTTCTTTAATATGACAATCATCTCCTCTCTATCTCTCAAAGCAATGTCTATAGCTTCAATATCTGAATCCCCAGGTAGGTATGGGACATGTAAAGGAGGTGGAAATCCATATAATGCTTCAAAGGGAGTCATCCGAATACTCGAGTGATAAGTAGTGTTGTACCAATATTCGGCTAATCCCAGCCATTGAACCCAAGAGTGTGGTTTCTCTCCCATAGAGCATCTCAAATAACATTGTAAACATCTATTAACAACCTCAGATTGTCCATCGGTCTCAGGGTGATAGGCTGTAGAATATAGCAATTCCACACCCAATAAAGTCATAAACTCCTTCCAGAAAGCTCCCACAAACACAGCACCTCGATCACTCACAATTTTAGCAGGCATGCCATGTAATTTGAAAACAAAATCCATGAATATTTCTGCTACTTTCTTGGCTGTAAAAGGATGGGACAAAGCCATAAAATGAGCATACTTACTCAACCGGTCTACCACCACAAATATAGTGTCTTTTCCATGCGAAGTAGGTAAAGCCTCTATGAAATCCATAGTGATATCAGTAAAAATTGCAGCAGGCATAGGCAGGGGTTGAAGTAATCCAGCCGGGGAAGTAGTGCTTGGTTTATATCTTTGGCAAGTCACACACATCCTCACAAATTCTTTAACATCCTTCATCATTTTAGGCCAATAACACAAGGCAGAGATCCTCTTGTAAGTTCCCAACACACCCGAATGGCCAGCTGTTGCAGACTCATGGAATATAGTTAGAATTTTGGCCTTCAAGAATACATCATTTCCAACTACAAGTCTGCCATTTCTCCTTAACTCACCATTTTTCCAGCTAAATTTAGGGTGAGAAGTAGTATCAGTCTGTTTCATCAGCTGGCTGATCTTTCTTTCATTTTCATCTTTTTCTTGCAGGTTGCAGATATGTAAACAATGTAATTGATCAGATTTTGGTGACCATAGCTCTCCTTGCAACTTCACAACCGCACCAGATAATTTGAATTGCATAGTCAGCTTGTTGAAATCCCATGTAATCTCACCCAAGGTAGACAACCAAGCACCACCCAATATCAAATCATAAGTTTCTAAATGAATAAGATAGACCTCAGCTTGAAATGTTGCTCCCTGCATTTCCCACTCAAGGTTACTACATTTCTGATTGCATTGCAGTAGTTGTCCATTAGCAACCTCTACAGCCTTAGAGCTCACTGCAGTGAGTTCACTCTTAATCTTTTTAGCTACTCTGGAACTCAAGAAGTTATGAGTACTCCCAGTATCAATTAAGATCTTTAAAGCCTTTTTCTGACAGATTCCCCTAATCCTCATCAGTTGAGGTCCATTCTTACCCCAAACAGCATGTAAAGACAGCTGGAGATCCGGTTCTTCACCATCCCTTGTTTCATCTGCCAAATCTGCTTGTTCCTCACTTTCTGCTGTGTCTCCCAGCTCAATCAGTTGTATAACATAAAATTTCCTCTTAGAACATTGATGATTAGGAGTGAATTTTTCAGTGCACCAGAAACACTCCTTCCTAGCTCTTTTTTCATCCATTTCTTTGGGTGATAGATTAGTGCTAGCTCTAACACCACCCAAACGATTAGGCTCCTTATTACCTCCACTCCAATTGTTAGTATTCACCACAGGTTTACTATTAGTGGTGACTGCCAGAGGCTTACTACTCGAGTAATAACTGCTATTAGAATACACATTACTCTGCATCACCTTAGGCTTAATTCCTAAAGCCTTCACAGTTAGTTCTTGCAATTTAGCTAATGAGTAAGCCTCAGCCAAGCTCTTAGGTTTAAACATTCTCACTGGCATTTGTAGTTCATCAATAAGTCCAGATAAGAAAAAACTAAGTGCTTGATCCTCTCTTATACTAGCTCTCGGATACAACTCATCAAAAGTATCCATGTATGATTGTAGCGTACCTTTTTGTTTGAGATTCCTCAGATCTGCAAGCGGATCCTCAAAAGCATGAGCTCCAAAGCGAGCTGCTACGCACGAGATGTAATATCTCCAATCAACATACGCCTCATTTCCATGTAGAGTAAAAAATCCTCTATGCCATTGGAGAGCTTTTCCTTCCATATGAATTGCTGCTACCTTTACTTTCTCCGCCTCTGGTACCCTTGCTACTTGAAAAAAATATTCAGCTCTCATCATCCAACCTTCAAATCCTTCACCATCAAATTTAGGAAACTCATATCGAGTAGATCTTCCCCAATCTGATTTTCCTTCGCTACTTCCTTCACCATTATCCATTGCTGCGTTGTTTTTCTGATTCTGCAAATTAATCGTAGCGATTGCTTGCCTCAATTCCAAAATTTGGATTTCCTGCTCATGAATGACTTGATCACGCTCACTTAACTTCTGATCCATCAATTCCGCCATTTTCTTCTCCATTTCAGCGCCTCGCGTCACCGTTCCAGTTTCCGGAGATCGACTGCTCTGGATACCACTTGTTACGATCCGAGCTCGTAGCTTCCCTATCTTAGCTCGTCACTGCCGAGCTCAGTGACTTCTTCTCGGTCTCCCTTGTTACGATCCGAGCTCGTAGCTTCCCTATCTTAGCTCGTCACGGCCGAACTCAGTGACTTCTTCTCGGTCTCCCTCCCTTAGTTCGGCATTGCCGAACTCAGCGATAATACGCAAAGCAACTCTTGAATGAACAATCGAGGAGCGTATTATTGAATCAACAAGAAGTTTACACGATAGAAACAATCAAACGAAGAGGAGGAACTAGATCCACGATCTAAGCTCCGATTTACAATTCAACACTATACTCGACATAACCGAAGAAATAAGCAACTCCTCTACTTATACTCTTCATCTTAGCTCACTTAACTAACTAACATCCACATGCTCGACTCTCATTGGCTGCAACACGTCATATCTCACGTGATGATTGCCAGCTGGCTTGAGTTAGTTACACAGCAACTAACTCCTACTTAACTCCCACCTTCCAACGATTTCCTTTATAGCTCGCTATCTTGTGTTGCATGCATTTTACGCATGAATGATCATGCATGCAACAGATAATTATAAGAGGGGAAATTGCAGGAAACCACACAATCCTCCATTTTTCGATTCCCCTCTTTTATTTTTTCAAATTTTCACTACATTATGTAATATCCATATCTATACATCTATACGTATTTTGGAAAAAATTAATCAAAATATCATTATAATTTATAATATCATATACTCCCTCCATCTCATAATAGATGTCACACTTTTTTTATTTTATTTCACAAAAGATGTTATATTTATTTTTGAAAAAAAATTATCTCTCACATTAATATAAATATATATTTTTTTCTTTCCATCTAACACACAAAACAACATCTTTTAAAATATTCCCCAAGTATGCCATCTAAGACAAATGGAGTAATAATATGTTGTTTAACATTTATATAATTAATTTTTAATTTTAATATTTTTATCTTTTAGCTTTCCATTTTTGTGTAACCACCATTAGCTTAATGATTATTTGATTGTGGTTTAATTTTATGATTCTTAGCATTATCTATCTTTAAATCTTTTTTTAATTTATTTATTTGCTCTCTGTTTGTAATTAATGTTTGCAAAAAGATGAGTTGTTTACAATTACATGTATGTATAAAAAAATATGTTTGAATTTACTATTTTTTAAAAAAATTATAAACTTGCTGAAGAATTGAGCTCGATATACAATGTCTCGTCATGAAAAGAAATTCGTAAATTCGCGTGGCAAACGAAGCCAGGCTAGGTTTCTGTATGGGAAGGGAAATTGAAGAAATGAAGGTAGTTGGTAGGCCCGACCCAGGCCTGGTATGGGCCGGCCCAGGCCCGAACCATCAGTGAAACGAAGCGGGTTTGGGCCGACCTCATCGGTTGAAATGGGCTCCAATTGGGCCATTTTGCAAACCCAAGCTCAGGATCATCTGAAGCCCAAGACAGGGCCCATCAGAGGCCCACCTTATATAATTATGTTTTTTAATATAATTAGGTAATTAACCACTAATAATTGGATATTTCTCTATTTATGCATGTCATCTTGTACATGAGACATGTTAATCTTTCTCTATATCGTTCTAATTTATTGGATATCTTCAAATGAACTCAAAAAATAATAGTGTAATATCTACATAAGTTCCAAACCAAATCATGAATGCAAAATTTAATCTTGGCTATATCTAATTTTTTTTCTTATTATTTATCGAAGATGTAAAAAGATGGTTCTTGTATCTTCGAACATACTTATGTATTCAAACCCCAATATTTGATGAATAATTATAGAGTTTTTTAATTTGTTAGCTAATTCATATACTTATAGGTTTAAAGATACAACATTAACTCATATGTCATCATCTACTAATAAAAATAATAATATTGGTTCTTCTTTTAGTTATGCACTTACTTTTAGATAGAATAAAGAACATGAAAAATAATGCTAACACACAGTAGTAGATGAACTTAAACCTATTATTTAAGTTTAGATTTAGTGTTAATTAGATATAAATAGAAGTTACTGTATGTTTTATTTTTTGTTATAATATTTTTAGCATCTCTTTCAAATACATAAATAAAAATTTAAACAAAGCCCAACCCAACCCGCCCCGCCTCATACATGCGCCTGGGCCTCAATATAGGCGGGCGTGGGCCTAGGCCAGCCTGTCCACTTGACAACTCGGTAGATAAGTTTTTTTTTAGCTTATTTTTCTTTTAAATAGAATGATAACTGATAGTATAAGTTCAATTTGAATATGTTAGTGAATTTATAAGTTCTATTACAAATCACGTTGATGATAATAATTAATTAATAGTACTATTATTTTTCATATAAAGAATTAAATTAACATATATGTACAAGATTGTACTAAAATGACAATCTACCACCAATGAAGACCCTTAAATTTAGGAGAAGATTCAATATTAGTCTGCCACGTGGTAGGTTTGCTTGCATATGTATTGCACATTGTTTGATTATCTCTGATTTCGTATCACATTGCTTGAAACTATATGCCAAGTTGTTTGCCTATGTATCACATATGTTTGTCAATGTATCACAGATTGTTTGGTACCATATGTCAAGTTGCTTGCCTAAGTTGTCATTTTAACTATGTTGTCATCATAGTGCATCCCTGTATGTACATATATAAAAGGAGGATTTTGGAGAAATAATTAGTATTATGGATGTTTTTGAATGTATATGTGAGATTATAAATTGAATACTCATTTAATAAAGTTGAGATATAAAAAGATTTTTTAGATTTTCTAATTTTATTAGAGAAAATGAATAGACTTTAAATGAAGGGACGTGAAAGGTTTCGGAATACCTATTGAAATAATAATTATAATAAATTGCATGTACATATGAGATTATACATTAAAATTATAATCGATCAGTATCTTTTTTTACATGTCCTTTTTTACATGTCCTTATGTATTTATTTGCATAATAAGATTTTTATATAAAAACGTACTCCCTCCGTCTCCGCCTAAGCGAGACTAGCGAGACGCTTCTATTTTGGCACGGGAATTTAGGTAGTGGTGTTTAGTGAATTAAATTATTAATAGTAAAGTAAGAGAGATGATAAAGTAAGAAAGAGAAAGAGAGAAAAAAGTAAGAGATGATAAAGTAAGAAAGAAAAAGAGAGAATAAAGTAAGAGATGATAAAATAGAAGAGATAAGAGTATAAAGTATGAGAGAGGAGTGACTTGATTGTTGCTAAAAAAGAAAACGTCTCACTTAGGTTGGGACTTACCAAAAAGGAATACGTCTCACTTAGGCTGGGAGGGAGGGAGTACTATGTTGAGATGCTTTTAGTTTTGATTGATTCTAATAATTCTTTAATTATTTTATATTTAATTAGTGTTGTAATGGTTAATTGGATTCATATTTTACAGAAGATAGAAGACGTGTGTGGATCTATTTTATCGATAAAGAACTTTAATTATGTTCATTTAATTCTACAAGTAATGTAGTGTATAAACAAGTTTTTCAAAAATTATGAGTGATTCCTCTTTTGTTCAGTTAGTATTACACCCGTGCGATGTACGGCTCAGTATTTTAAAAATATGGATCTATGTTGAAACAACGCAATATTGAATATATCATCACAACTAATATCATTATCATCACAAAACCAAAAGAAAGGCTCAACATATGAAAAATGTAGACGTGTAGAAACGTGAATACTTATTTGTCCACATCTACTCTCCAGACACCTGAATAAAATACGGAGCTTAAGTTGAAATAACACAACATTTAATGTATCATCACAACTAACATAATCATCATCACAACTGATGTGTAATTTTCGAGTTATATAATCAAGTGCAAGATTACACAAGTTTAATAAAATAATTCTAATATTACAACGATACTGCAAGAATACATCATCGAATGTACTACTTCGAGTGTCGATCCACAAGGAAGGTAAAGATTATTTAACTCTAAAGCAAACAAAACACATAACAATAAATACTTTACTCTGAAGATTTGGATCAAAGATCATGCAACAACAATTAAAAAAAATAAAATGAGCAAGAAGAATTAAGAGATGAGATTGTTACTCCAATCATTCATTGATAAAAGGTGATTTATTTTAATATTCAATTACTATATCTTATGAATTACGGGATTACAAAATCAACTCTCAATGCTAGCACTGAGATATAATAGCTGAACACATATTCTATAAACCAACTTTTATTTATCTAAGAACCCTACAGATGCGTGAGACTCGAAGATCAACTACTATAAGCACTGGCACATGACGTCCATTATCATATTATCATCTGAACAATTCTAATTGATACTTCATTATCACAAAGATCTATCTTATTCAAACTTAAAGAAACGTTTAAATAAGAATAAAGATCTTCTACAATTGATGCACCAAAAATAATAAATTCAAAGAATACGATTGTAATAAGGATGATCATAAGATAGATAAATAGAACAATTCACACGAACAATTTATCCAATAACATGTTTGGAGCATTACAAAATCTTTAACTAAGCATTTTCACAATAAGATCGATGACATATGGAGAGAAAACTCTTGAAACCATGGAGCTTTGATGAAGACAATGACTTAGGACTTGGAATGCCATCAATATTATTTATCAGATTTAAGAGGATAACATTTAAATAAATTTTCATTTTATCCATTGAGTAATAAATATTATTGGTTCCAAGTTTTAACCATGTGAGTTAATGAAGAGAGAGTAAAATAAGAGAAATAAAAAAATAGAGATAGAGTTGTTTATATTTTAGGAAACGTTTCATTTTTAATGGGACAACCAAAAAAGAAAAAACGTTTCATTTTAAATGGGACAGAGGGAGTATATCAAATCCATCATGCCTTAGTATTGTATATTAAAAGTTGATACCATTTTATGATAATGGCAGGTATCAATATTCTATAAAAGTGGGCAGAAAAATGGATTTTGTTGTATTTGGCTTTTATATTTATGTATAGATCGATAAATATTATTCTTATTATTGTATTATTTAAAAGAGATATTGACATCTAATATCATGAAACTTTCAAAAAGTTGGGTTTTTTCCACGAACTTTAAAATTGGCAAATAATATCACGGACTTTACCACGGGTTTGTTTTTTCCCACTAATGAAAAAATTCCCACAAATAATATTATGATACAAATTTTTTTTCGTAATTTCTCGACAATAATTTTGAGAGCTTCAAGTTTTTCAATCTTTGAAGATAGTTTTTCTTGAAGCACACCCTCCAAAATTGTTCTTCACCTATTAAAATAACATGAATTTTTTCATTCGTGGGAAAAAACAAACTCGGGGTAAAATTCGTGATATTATTTGTCAATTTTAAAGTTAATAGGAAAATCCAACTTTTTGAAAGTTTCATGATATTAGATGTCAATATCCCTATTTAAAAGTTATTAAAAATTATAAAAACTGAAGAAAATAAAATAAAAACAAATAAACAAAAGTCATAAATTGCAATAATTAAATGTCCATTATTTATATATTTTATTCATTTTGGTATTTTAACGTGTTTTGTGAGAAATGTGCAAAATAGAGCTGAAAAATGGCATAAAAACGTCAAATCTGGAAGCTGGAACTGAAGCGCAACCCAGCGGCCCGCTGGACCCATGCCAGCGGTCGCTGCAACGAGTCCAGAGGGTTCTGGAGCTGTCCAGGTGCCCGCTGCGCCCGGTCACGCACGACAGCCTGTGTTCAAACTCAATTTACCGGCGATCCTGAAGTCCGATCAGGGCGTTCTACATGTCACTCTCTTCTTCTTTGAAGTGGTGCCTTGATCATCTCAATCGGAGTTATGTGGAGAAAGTTACGGCGGTTCTACCAAAGTCGCGCAAAGCTGTCAAGTGCAGAATTTTAGGCAGAAATTCAAAGAAGTAAAGAAGACATTATCTTGTGAAGCCAAATCTTTTCCTTAACCTATGGGGCACGAAAATTCCATATTTACTATTACTTGAAGGAAACTTTTTACCAAATTTAAATCCTTTTCAAGCCTATATATACCTCATAACCTAATTCATAATATTCACCAATTCATAATATTCACCAATTCATTGCCCCTAATTACTTCATCCATCATTTCATCAACATTTTTGGAGATTGTAGCAAAGCAAGAGAAGGCTAAAGATTGCACGACAATTCACCCTTGGGTTTTGTTTGTTTTTTTCTTTATATTTTGTACTTTAATTTGTAATTTTTGGTATTTGTATATAAGTAGCTAAACTATAAGATTTCTTTGGATGTGTTAGTAATTTTTATTGGTTTATACAATTCCGTTTTGCTATTTAATATTCGTTTTGTTCTTACTTCATTTCTTCCCTAAGTTGTTCTATAATACTTCATGTTTGAGTGACACATTCGGTGATAATTTAATATAGCCTGCTACATAATCGTGTGAGGAGATTGACGAGTTAGATCTTCTTAGTAGACACTATAATTAGCTACCCTTAAAACAACACTGTTAATTGAGAGTGAGGACTTTATAAGGGTCTTAGGAGCTTTTAGGAGTTATAGATCTAGGATTGACAACCCTAGTGTTAGTAATCTACGCTTGTGCCGCATGGACAAAACTTATGTGACTCGTTCTATCGAAGTATGAACTGTGCTAGGGTGTTGTAGTTGGAATTTGTATAATCATAATTGTGAAACCACTACTCTTGGAATTCCCCTATTTGCCTAATTTACTTGCTTTATTTTATTTGTTTTATTTATTTAAAATCAAATCTCTTGTTTCTCTAGTTAGTATATGACGCTTAGTACTAGATCTATCTTGTATACTTGCAAAGGTATTTTTAGTGCTAATAAAAAGCGCAACAACACGTGAATATGATTTTTTATTCTACAGGTTGTAAAGGTATGACAGTTTTTCTTCTACAGACTACCGGTTTGAAGCCAACTGTGTGGATGATACTCTTCTGAATGATGCCAAATAATTCCCTATGTGAACAAACTGCCTGTAAAAATGAAGAATCCTTGTACAATTAAATTGTTAGCATAGGTTATAATATCATTCTTGTGTTGTAGATAGGATCCAAAAGAAAAAGCAACACGATAAGAAGCAAAAGTAAAAAAAAAAAATCAAACTAAAAACATAAAACAACGGGAAAGGAAACTAACCTGTTAAGCTCATGAATTCATCTGCAATAAATGACAAAGAAAAGAACAGTAGATGAACAATAAACAGAAAGATGGTTTAGACTTTAGAGAGAAGAAAATTAAGCCAGACGTCGGGGGCTCCTCTCGTGGGCATCGTCGGCCGCAAGGGACCAAGGCGACGAAGGCGGTTAGAGGGAGGAGGGGCCGAGGCAAATCAAGCCAGACGGGCTCGGTCTCGGCCTCGAACACCTTATTATCCATGTACTTGACCGCCACGATGACTGACACTTCCCGAATGACGCCTCCCCAATATCAAGCTGTCACGACCGCCCTTACTAAGGATAGTGAAGACGGAGAAAACGTGACGAGGGGAGGGACTAAGGAACGGGGAAGAAAAGGGGGACACAATGAAAGACAACAATAAAGGACGAGATTGAATATGAAAACCCAATTAACTTCAAAAAGAAATATTTTGGTCTATCGAATAGTTAAACAACAGATTAATGCCTCAAGGTAAATAATGTCATAACGTAGTGTGGGGAAAAATGAAACACTTTATCAAGAACGATTCGAAACAAGACAGCGGATTAACAAGTATCAAAGGAGAGTCATAGGATGACGCCCATGTATGAAGACACGACGCATCCGGGAATTCCTAAAGCTCACTCAACATCCATCGCAACATCCCGCTCAACCTGCAAAATTTTAAAACGAAATGCAGGGCTGAGTACTTGTTGTACTCAATGGACTCATGTCGAAAATATTTTATAACAGTTATGTCATCCATACCAGTGAACTCGAGTTTTACATGTAGTTAAGAAATATCATCGAGAACACAAAAATATTTTCATAGTCTGGCCAGACAAAACAATCTCCCCACTTTCTTATCAATCAATCAATCAATCACATTCTCTTACCATAGTGCGACGAAAGTGTGGCCACACTATTCACCCACGAGATCGGCCGACTAGCAAGGATGGCTCACGATCCCCTCTGTGTACACAGCCTGATAGGGTTTGCGGCCCTACTCAGACCCGAATTCGTTTATCATAACCCAATAGCCTAATGGAGCGAACTCACAAACTAGGCATCAAACACAATCTCAACATAGCCCTATAGCCTAACTGAGCAAGCTCAAACGAACTAGGCATCAAGCAACAATCTCAACATCAAAACAATCATGGCATGACATAACACTTTAAACCACCCTTATAGCTCCACAATCATATTTCGAAACATAAAAGAATTTTAGTAAAAGAAAGCCCACCTCGATTGCTTACAAAACACTGTTCACAACTTTATTGAAATCCATGCTCTTCGTACCCACGTACGCACAACAACCCTTGTCAACATCATAACCACATAATACAACACAATCAGCCTTCCATCAATACAATTTATCATGCATGTCCAATCGTTCCTTTCATCGTTTTATTAAATTACACATCCCAAACGTTCACCAACATAAGGAAACACCCCATAGTATACCTCAACGTATAACACATAACCACGCCATAAGATACGTTCCTTAATCACACATGTATCATTTATTCACTCAAAACTTGACAACAAGTATTATTTTAACATGATAAAAATCTGGCAGAACTGCGCGATCGTTTTGTAAAAATCATAAAAAATCCATCCGATGTCCAATGAGGCTGAGGTTTTGCCACAATACAGTAGACACATCAAAGATTATCCAATTAAAATTTCACATCAAAATCACATCTTTAGGTCGGTCAAATAAAAAACGAAACTCACTCGACGAGAATACAATTTCTGACAGAACTGCGCAGTTAACTTTAAAAATTCATTTAAAATTCATCTTTCGTCAAAAGAAGCTGAAATTTATACACAACACAAGAGACATCTCAAATTGTAATCAGTTTAAAATTCGTGCCAAAATAAGATATTTTGTTCGGTCAAACACATGTCGGAATCTACTGTCCGAACACCACAGTTTTCATGCTTCACAAATTCGAATTAGGGTTTATCTATCATTCATCCAAACACATATATTCATGCTTCCAACACATAATCATGCTTTAAAAAGATCTCACCACCATGTTCTCATATATTCACATATCATTCACCAACGAATCATCCACAAGTTCATTCATCCACATCAATAAACGCATACACATATATTTTCTCATGTAACCCTCAATCCCAACCGATTAACTTTGAGATCTATGATCTCTACACTCACTATATGCATGAGAGGTTCAAAATTATGGATTCAATGATAAGAATGAGAAGGATGATTCAAAGTATACCTTTCTCTTGAAAAACAATCGGTAGAAACGACGAGTGGTTCGATTCCTCAACGAATCTTGAGTTTCAAACTCCAAATCGAAGCAAGAATGAAGAATTGATTTGGAGCACTTGAGAGAGATGGGAGGGGAGGAGAAAAACGTGTGGGGGAGGAGAGGAAGAGTGGGAGGCGTGTGAATGAGGGATTAGGGTTAGGGTTTTCTATTTATATTCAAGGATTTATTCCCCCACTTAAATAAAATAATTAAAATTTGTGGAAGAAAAATAGGGAAGGTAGGCGTGTATTTTAGAGAGAAAAAAAGGGGTTGTGGGATTTTTGACTAATTAAATGGAGATATGGTTCAAATCAAATTTATTTGAAGAGAAAGAATCCCACAAAATAGGAACAAAATATTAATCCCTTTAGAAAATAGGGAGGGGTCGAAATTTTGAGGATTATTTTCACAAGGAAATAATTTAAATCCTAATTTAAATAGGATAATAAAAGATTTGGCAAGGTATGGTAGGATTTAATTTGGATAAATATCCCAAAACAATTAATTAAATCCAAGAAAGAGAATATTTCTTCCAATAAATAGAAAGGGCCGAAAATTTCAAATAAAATGGCTAGAATGATTATGCATTATCCCATTTAATTTAATTCACATACTGGAAGCTTAATCACATTAACTCACAACAACTAATTTCACATAATTAACTCAAACACATAGAGACTCAATTTCCACAAAAGAAATTCTCATTCAACATCCACATTAATTAAAATAAAATAAGACATCAAATAAAAATAATAATAATAAAAAAGTCACAATTTTCCGGGGTGCTACATCCTTCCCCTCTTAACAGAAATTTCGTCCCGAAATTTGGTTGTCTTCCATAAATAATTCGGGGTACTTTTCTTTCATCTTATCTTCTAACTCCCACGTGGCTTCCTCGGGACCAGGGTGTTCCCACAACACTTTCACGGATGCTATTGACTTGTTTTGTAACTCTTGCACCTTTCGATCTAAGATTGCTTCGGGCCTCTCCTCGTAGCTCATGTCGGGTGTCAGGACAACCTCTTCTTGATGGATCACATGCTTGGGATCAAACACGTACTTGCTCAACTGCGACACGTGGAACACTTTGTGCACATTCCTAAAACTAGGAGGTAACGCCAGACAATACGCTACATGACCTACTTCATCAATAATCTCGTACGACCCTACAAAACGTGGTTTCAATTTGCCCTTCACTCCAAACCTCACAACTCCTCTCGTCGGGGATACTTTCAAGAAGACTTTGTCACCAGCATCGAATTTGATCTCCGTTCGGTGCACGTCAGCGTACGACTTCTGTCTATCTTGAGCTTCTTTGATCCTTACACGGATTTGATGTACAATTTCGATCATCTCCTTGATAGCGTCGGGTCCTAACATCCTTCTTTTCACCAACCTCATCGTTCCATCCTTCTTCTTCACGAATAAAACATGCGCTCCCCACGGTGACACACTAGGTCGAATGAAGCCTAAATCTAGTAGTTCTAGCAGCTGAATCTTCAATTCTGCCAACTCCTTAGGGGCCATTTGGTATGGTGCTTTCGATACTGGTGCAGATCCGGGTTCCAAGTCGAAGGTAAGCTCCACTTGCCTGTCAGGCGGCGGTCCAGGCAAAGTTTCAGGGAACACGTCGGGAAAGTCTCATACTACGGCCACGTCTTCCACCTTCAAGTCCTTCTTCTCCTCTCCATTCAAGTACACAAGATACGCAGGACGCCCTTTTCTGATCATCGTGGTTGCTCGCAAAGCGGAGATTATGGAGGTTCGTTGGTTCATGGAGATTCCATACAAGATAGTCGGCTCTTTGCCAGGGGCTCGAAAGGGAATTTGTCTCTCCTTGCAGTGGATCGTCGTGTGGTTCTCGGCAAGCCAATCCATTCCCAAAATTATGTCGACGTTCTCCAAAGGCATGACGTGTAAAAGATGAGCTACTACTCCTAACTCTCCTAAAACAACTCTACGTTCGGGCAAGTTTGCACAATATCAATTAGACCTCCTACGGGTGATGACACCCTCTTCCCTCTGCGTCTCGGTGGCATTCTGATCCAAAACACATGTTAGCATCGTTGTTAGTATTCGTTGTTATCAAAATCATAACTTCCTTGCATTCGTCGCAGACACTATATTGAGCACCCTCGTGTGCAGGTTGTTTTATCCGTGCCATCTACGCGAAGATGAAGGTTTTTCCAACATATATTTCATCTCGTTATTTGTGATAGATCTAGAGTTCGTCACACATCACCAAATTTGAGGCCGTCCTTAGGCTTCCTATGTTCACATGCTTACGTCGTAGTACTTTCACACATAACACATACTTATGACATCATGTAATTCATGCTCATGTCCCACATAATCATACCATAACAATATCATATTCACACATACAACACATGCTTAGATTATCTTGCCAATCATGCTCATATTCCACATAATCACACTATCACAATATCATATTCACACATAACGTTTATTCACATGCGTACACTTGCCAAAACATTCTCATCATATCATCATCAATTTTATACATCGATCTCACATTCTTTCAACAACTTAAAACATACCTCACTTTCTTTAGTTGAGCGCGATGCTTTGGATGTTGAGCCTTCGTGACACTTTTAGTCTAGGGGTACTAATCTAGACTTAATATGAAAGAAGACTCTCGGACCAGAGCGAAAGAACGAAGCTCTGATACCACTTTGTCACGACCGCCCTTACTAAGGATAGTGAAGACGGGGAAAACGTGACGAGGGGAGGGACTAAGGAGAGGGGAAGAAAAGGGGGACGCAATGAAAGACAACAATAAAGGACGAGATTGAATATGAAAACCCAATTAACTTCAAAAAGAAATATTTTGGTCTATCGAATAGTTAAACAACGGATTAATGACTCGAGGTAAATAATGTCATAACGTAGTGTGGGGAAAAATGAAACACTTTATCAAGAACGATTCGAAACAAGGCAGCGGATTAACAAGTATCAAAGGAGAGTCATTGGATGACGCCCATGTACGAAGACACGACGCATCCGGGAATTCCTAAAGCTCACTCAACATCCATCGCAACATCCCGCTCAACCTGCAAAATTTTAAAAAGAAATGCAGGGCTGAGTACTTGTTGTACTCAATGGACTCATACCAAAAACATTTTATAACAGTTATGTCATCCATACCAGTGAACTCGAGTTTTACATGTAGTTAAGAAATATTATCGAGAACACAAAAATATTTTCACAGTCTGGCCAGACAAAACAATCTCCCCACTTTCTCATCAATCAATCAATCAATTACATCCTCTTACCATAGTGCGACGAAAGTGTGGCCACACTATTCGCCCACGAGATCGGCCGACTAGCAAGGACGGCTCACGATCCCCTCTGTGTACATAGCCTGATAGGGTTTGCGGCCCTACTCAGACCCGAATTCGTTTATCATAGCCCTATAGCCTAATGGAGCGAACTCACAAACTAGGCATCAAGCACAATCTCAACATAGCCCTATAGCCTAACGGAGCAAGCTCAAACGAACTAGGCATCAGAAATCAATCTCAACATCAAAACAATCATGGCATGACATAACACTTTAAACCACTCTTATAGTTCCACAATCATATTTCGAAACATAAAAGAATTTTAGTAAAAGAAAGCCCACCTCGATTGCTTACAAAACACTGTTCACAACTTTATTGAAATCCATGCTCTTCGTACCCACGTACGCACAACAACCCTTATCAACATCATAACCACATAATACAACACAATCAGCCTTCCATCAATACAATTTATCATGCATGTCCTACCGTTCCTTTCATCGTTTTCTTAAATTACACATCCCAAACGTTCACCGACATAATGAAACACCCCATAGTATACCTCAACGTATAACACATAACCACACCATAAGATACGTTCCTTAATCACACATGTATCATTTATTCACTCAAAACTTGACAACAAGTATTATTTTAACATGACAGAAATCTGGCAGAACTGCGCGGTCGTTTTGTAAAAATCATTAAAAATCCATCTGATGTCCAATGAGGCTCAAATTTTACCACAATACAGAAGACACATCAAACATTATTCACTTAAAATTTCACATCAAAATCACATCTTTAGGTCGGTCAAATAAAAAACGAAACTCACTCGACGAGAATACAATTTTTGACAGAACTGCGCAGTTAACTTTAAAATTTCATTTAAAATTCATCTTTAGTCAAAAGAGTCTGAAATTTATACACAACATAGAAGACATCTCAAAGTTTAATCAGTTAAAAATTCGTGCCAAAATAAGATATTTTGTTCGGTCAAACACACGTCGGAATCTACTATCCGAACACCACAGTTTTCATGCTTCACAAATTCGAATTAGGGTTTATCTTTCATTCATCCAAACACATATATTCATGCTTCCAACACATAATCATGCTTTAAAAAGATCTCACCACCATGTTCTCATATATTCACATATCATTCACCAACGGATCATCCACAAGTTCATTCATCCACATCAATAAACGCATACACATATATTTTCTCATGTAACCCTCAATCCCAACCGATTAACTTTGAGATCTATGATCTCTACACTCACTATATGCATGAGAGGTTTAAAATTATGGATTCAATGATAAGAATGAGAAGGATGATTCAAAGTATACCTTTCTCTTGAAAAACAATCGGTAGAAACGACGAGTGGTTCGATTCCTCAACGAATCTTGAGTTTCAAACTCCAAATCGAAGCAAGAATGAAGAATTGATTTGGAGCACTTGAGAGAGATGGGAGGCTAGGAGAAAAACGTGTGGGGGAGGAGAGGAAGAGTGGGAGGCGTGTGAATGAGGGATTAGGGTTAGGGTTTTCTATTTATATTCAAGTATTTATTCCCCCACTTAAATAAAACAATTAAAATTTGTGGAAGAAAAATAGGGAAGGTAGGCGTGTATTTTAGAGAGAAAAAAAAGGGGTTGTGGGATTTTTGACTAATTAAATGGAGATATGGTTCAAATCAAATTTATTTGGAGAGAAAGAATCCCACAAAATAGGAACAAAATATTAATCCCTTTAGAAAATAGGGAGGGGTCGAAATTTTGAGGATTATTTTCACAAGGAAATAATTTAAATCTTAATTTAAATAGGATAAGAAAAGATTTGGCAAGGTATGGTTGGATTTAATTTGGATAAATATCCCAAAACAATTAATTAAATCCAAGAAAGAGAATATTTCTTCCAATAAATAGAAAGGGCCGAAAATTTCAAATAAAATGGCTAGAATGATTATGCATTATCCCATTTAATTTAATTCACATACTGGAAGCTTAATCACATTAACTCACAACAACTAATTTCACATAATTAACTCAAACACATAGAGACTCAATTTCCACAAAAGAAATTCTCATTCAACATCCACATTAATTAAAATAAAATAAGCCATCAAATAAAAATAATAATAAAAAAAAGTCACAATTTTCCGGGGTGCTACACAAGCCCATCTTGCCGGAATTGAGTATATGGCAAGACAAATTGGTATTCCACCTCCAGGTAGCTTGAGTGCACCGCCACCGCCTTCGGGGGATGATTCGCCGGCGGAGTAGTTTTTTTAATTGCTACTCCCTCCGTCCCACGTTACTTGAGGCGTTTCTTTTCGGCACGGGATTTAAGAAAGTTGTGTTAAGTGAGGTAAATAAAGTAGATGGGGGAATAAAGTAAGAGAAAGAAGAGAGAGTAAAGTAAAAGAAAGAATAAAGTATGTGTGATTAGATATTTTGTTTTTAGCCAAAAAGAGAAATGACTCAAGTAACTTGGGACAACCCAAAAAGGAATACGACTCAAGTAACTTGGGACGAAGGGAGTATAAAATTGTATTTTAAATTATGCAATTTTTATTTTTTTAGGGTTTTAATTATGTGTTTTTTTTTTGTTTTTTCGAATTTTAAGTTGTAATTTTATTTTATTTAATGAAGTGTGTTTTTATTAATTGAATTTTTTGGAAATAAAAATAAAAAATGAAATGGAATGAATAGTTAAGGGATGAGATGGTTAAGAGATGGAGGGTTGCAGGTGTTGTCTCTTAGTTAAGAGAACTAAGAGATGGGATGAAAAGTACAGTGGGGCCCATGAATAGTGAAGAGATGAGACGGTTAAGAGACGGCGTTGCGGATGGCCTAATGTGCATATGTTAATATCAACTGGTTTGCTATATTTTTCTCGGGTAGTAGAATTTAGCTTGATATAGTTTTAAGGTGGAAAGACTTGAAACCAAACCCAACTTTCTAGAATCTGATCTCAAAAGTATATCACAGCAACAGAAGAGGTGGCTGCGCAGGCAGATGATGAAGCTGCTAAAAGCCAGGCCGCTTCACTGGCCGTCACTATTTAGTTGCAAATCTACTTACGAAAGAGGAACGAGCAGAGAAGTGGTGGGCTGAAAATGGGACGAGAGTATGCGAGCAACACAAAAACAGAACGAGGCAGTATCTTGATCACAACCCACCCGCCTTTTGTAGCTCCAAAACCAGTAGAAAACATGACAACTAAACAAGTTGTTTGTGATAATTCTTTCTAGTTGCAATGATCCACATCTTTTCTTATCTGTTTGTGATCATCCCCGAGGCTTGGCTATGGGTGCCTCTGCTTTGCTTGTTGCTAGTGCAGTTATTAGCTGTAGCACTAATTGAGAATCAATAAATTTTCAGACAACAGTATATCCTTTGACAATGTCTTAGACACCAAATCTAACCAACGAAAAACAGAGGAATTTGGGAAATCGAGAATTAATTTCATTTCACTCACCAATTGGTGTTTATGATTTTTCTATCTGGACAACATTCAAACTCACATTGTTATAGAAACAGCATATCACATTGATGAAGCCAAGCAAAATCTTCCTCCTATTTGCTTTCTAAGCTGTAACTGCAAGCTCTAACCGGACATGGCAATAGAATGCAGGTTCATCGTCTTTTTGGGGAGGTGTAAGTACCTGCAAGAGGAAGCTTCTCCTCTCTGTAAGGTTGGGTTGATTCATCCGAGACACTAGGAATCCTTGCGACACTTCCCTTCCCTTTCTTCGCATTTGGGCCTATAACTTCGATCATGTATTTCCATCCATCTACAGGCCTCCTTCGGCTAAATATGTGTGTTTTTATGAAGCTTGCAATCTAAAATCCATTCAAAGACAGTGGAAATCAAATGAAATAACAACACAAAAAAAAACATGAAATCCTAAACCATATTTTGGTATTTCAGTGGTGGTAACAACCTGAAACTTATTGAAGGCAATGCGACGCTCAAACTCTTGAACCAAGATGTCTTCTTCCCTCTGTGACATGTCCCACACATTACCCTCTGGATTTTTCGACGTGGTTTCCCAGCCATCCGGCTTGTTTTTTAGCTCGGAGCTAGCAATTGTGGATTTTCCCAAATCATTATTTGCAGAATCAAATATCCTGCATATATTCAAGTTCAATCAACCAGAATTAGTCTACAATAGCAAACATAATTTAACAAGGAGTATCATATCTTCAACAATTCGTTGCATTTTTAGCAGATAAAGTATTTCAACAAAGTAGATCAACAATTCATTGCATTTTTAGCAGATAAAGTAATTCAACAAAGTAGCTCAGATCAACATACAGTGACAATTCCTAAGCATAATTTCTACCGATTACTGACAAAATTAATTCAATAAATGATCGAAGAATTGATTAAAACGTACTCGGAGGCGCTATCGAGCAATTTCTCGATGTCGTTGGCGCCGGAGACGAAATTCCCCAATTTAGCCTCCTCCAGTTTCTCAATCTCCTTCGCCCACAGGCCGGCGTGGATTTTCTGCTTCGTCAGCCGATAATCCCTCTTAACATTGTCCAAGCTGTAGAGAGAAGAGGATGAAGCCGCATTCCGATCAGAATCCTTCTTAGCCGATTTGCCCTTCCTCTGGTCCCAATTATCGTTCATATCCTCCACGAAAGCCTTGGTCTCGGTGTCAATTTCTTCCGGCGGAGAGGAGATTGCGGCTTGGGGATTTACCGCGGCGGCGGGGAGGGAGAAGCTGACGTCAGATTTGCCCGAGAGATCGTCTGGAAGCCAGGCAGTTTCCCAAGCGTCATTCCACTCTTCCTCGCCGGTTTTGGTTGGTCGTTTGGTCGAGAGAGGGCGGACGCCCACCGCCGCGGTGTTGGGGTTTAGGGCGACGGAGGTTAGCCTGCGCATCATCTTAAATTCAAATTAATATTTTCTTATTTTCTACTTAAATACAGTTTTTGTAATATAAAATTTATAACTCCATTCTCGAGAATTTTATATATCGAGTATCTATCAATAATCATGGTTAAATTGTGATTTAATTCAGTGGACTATTATGATTGGTATATAACTGTATTTCTAGAAAAATTATAAAAGTTTGGTAAAATTTTAGACCTTGTCGTAACTCCATAAATTAGCTAAAAAACAGATAATAACTATTTATAGTATGAAGTTTGAATCAAGTTTTAATACTTTGGCCAAAACACCGTTTGAATCGAAGATGAGTCGGCGGACAGAGAGGTGGTCACCGCTTTGACGCTGCCGTGCATGTCTTGCGCTAGCCACTGCAGTCGCCCCGTTCTGATAGCACCGTCGCTTGTTGCCTCGTAGGTACCGCCATCTCTTGGGAGAGTGTGGTAACTCTTAAGGGCACCCGCAATGGGGCACCCGATGGAGTCTATCGTTCTCGGGCGCAGACGATGCCCATATTGTGGGTGCCCACCATCGTCCGCGCCCTACCTCGCGGACGATGGCCTATCGTCCGCGCCATTATGGGCTCGGCGGACGATTGGCCTATCGTCCGCGCCATTGGGCGCCCCATTGCGGGATCGACGGACGATGGCTGCGGACGATGGCACACGTTTTTTATTTTTTGTATAAATACCCCTACCCCACCTTCATTTGTAACGTTTCATTTCACCATTTCACTCTCGAAACTCACATTTTTATTATTACTACGAAATGGATTCAAGTCCCAAGAGTCCGATGTTTGGGGAGGCGCGTTGGCCGGGTACAGAACCCGCCGAATATCGGTCGTTCGACGCCAACACGCAGTACAATCCCGAATTCAGCACGGAATCGTACAGTTTGTCTGACATGGAGCTGTCACCAAACCGAACCGTCGCCCCCTCCCGCCGCACCGCCGCCGAGGCCCCCGGCGCCGCCAACGCCACCCCTTCTGCCCAGCCAAAAAGAAGTGGACCCAGCACCGCGCGCAGAAGTTGCCACCTCCGGGAAATTGTGAAGAGTACGCCCCCGGCCGTACAAACTATCAGCCGGAAGAAACCCTCATATTGGCGAGGTGTTGGGTGGACATATCGGAGGACCCGATATTCGCGAACAACCAGAGGCAGGTGGCGTACTAGGAGCGCATCGCCGAGCGTTACAATGCGGCGAAGCCGCCGAGTGCGTACAAGCGCCAACGGGAGCAGCTCCGCAAGCACTGGGACCAGGTGTGTAACATCCCAAAAATTTGTGATGTTTATTTAATAAGTTGATTTGAAATTTCATTTATGAAACTTTTGTTTCTATGCGATTAAGTGAATTATGTGAAATTCATTGGAATTTCCGGCCCTTCCTAATTTTTGGAAATAGTATTACATTTCTTGGATTTAATTAATTGTTTTGGGATATTTATCCAAATTAAATCCAAACCAAATTATCCCTAATTTGTACAACATGGAATCCGAACTCTAACCTATTCTTTTGGAGTTTTCAAAAAATCCCCTATTTAATAGGAGGATGAATTATTTTTCCTTGATTTAATTGGTGCCTTATTGATTCCCTTCTTTTTAATTAAATCCAATTAAATCATGTCACATTTTATTTCTTCACCCAAATTAAATTAAGAGTTGAATTATTCCTTGTGGCTAATTAAGCCAATTTTCGGCCGCCTCTATTTTGTAGAGGAGATTATAATTGTTACCTAATTTATGGGAGTCTTTTTCTATAAAGAAACTACCAAATTTAAATCATATTCTATTTAATTGAGGATTTAAATAATTTTCTTGTGCACACTTCTTGAATTTTCGGCCCCCTCATTATTTTTCCTACTTGGAGGTTTAATTTATTTTGTTCCCTTGTTTATGGAATATTCATTGTTTTATTTCCTAAATTGTGGATCTATTTATCTCCAAGTAAATACCAAATAATTCCTTGTTAATTCCCAGCCATAAATTTTGAAAGTTATGCCTTCTTTTTAATTGTGGGATTTTAATTATTGGCTCTATTTTATTCCTCCACAATTAATTAATTTTGTGGGATTAAACCTAGGACTATATAATCACCTAAACTAAACCCTAGCCCCCATTCCCTCAAAATTTTCGCCACTCTCCTCTCTCCCTCTCTCTCTCACACGCCTCTCCTCTCCCACACACATTCTCTCCAAAAATCATCCATTCAATCCTTGTTCTTGCATCCGTTGAAGTTAATTTTCAAGAGTCTCCGACGAATCGCATCAATTCTTGTTTCTACCGATTCGTTTTCATCAAGAAAGGTATATTCGATTCACTTTCCCTCAATCTTTTCATATAATCCTTGTTCTTGAACCCTACATGCATATAGTGAGTGTAGGAATGTTAGATCGCAAAATTAATCGGTGGGAAAGTGTGTTTGCATGAAAACTTTGATAATTATGCGATTTTGATTAGTTTATGTGAAGTTTGATTTGAATCTTCGGTGATGATGTGAGTTTATGTGCAAACATGATTATGAGAACCTTTTTGAGCATGATTTTGTGTTATAAGCATGAAAAATTGTATTTGGATGATTGAGGAATAAACCCTAATTTCGAATTTGTGAGCCTGAAATCTGTGACGTTCGAACAGTAGTTTCCGATGTGTAATTGACCTATCAAACTATCGAATTTTGATGTGAAAATTTTATTGAGTAAATTTCAAGGTGTTTTCTGTGGCTCGTGTGAATTTCAGCCGTTTTTGTCAAAAAATGGATTTTTAATAAATGTTTGAAGTTGACTGCGCAATTCTGCTAGAAACTTGTGTTCTCGCCCAGAAAGTTTCGTATTCTGTTTGACCGACCAAATGACCTCCGTTTGATGTGATTCTAGAACTAAATGAACATTGGAAGTTTCTTCTGAGTCGTGTAAAACGTTCAGCCTCATTGGACATCGGATGAATTTATGGTGAATTTTTCAAATGAACTGCGCAATGCTGCCAGAATTTTTATGTTCCGACTACAGAGTTGTATAAATGTTTTGACTGACCAAATGCCATGATTTGAGAGTGAAACTTTAACTGAATGAACTTGAATGTGTCTACTGTGTTGTGACCAAATTTTAGCTTCATATGAGGTCGGATGAATATTTGGTCATTTTTACAAACCAACCGCGCAGTTCTGCCAGTTTTGTTGTTATGTGAAAATATCACTTGTTGCTAAGTTTGATGAACTATATGATGCATGTATGATTTGGGAAAGTATCCTATGACATGATTATGTGTGACACGTTGAGAAATATTATGACATGTTTTTCCTTCTGTCTATGAATGATGGGATGGGTAATTTAAGGGAAACGATAAAAAGGAACAATAGGACATGTATGATAACATAAGTTTACGGAAAGCTGATTGTGTTGTCGTTGGCAAGGGTGATTGAGTATGTGTGAGCTCGAGGAACGAGAGTTGCATAAGTTGGAATTGTGTTGTTAAGCAATCGAGGTGAGCTTTCTTTTCAAACCTTATTATTTTCCGAAAATACGATGTGGTGTTATAAGGGTGGTTTAACTTGTTATGTCATGCCATGTTATTTTGTTTGTGAGATTGTTGCCTGATGCCTGGTTCGTCTGAGCTTGCTCCGTTAGACTATATGGTTGTGTTGTGAAACGAATTCGGGTCTGAGAAGGGCCGCAAACCCTATCAGGCTGTGTACACTGGTGGGATCGTGAGCCGTCCTTGCTAGTCGGCCGGTCTCGTGGGCGAATAGTGTGGCCACACTTTCGTCGCACTGTGATATGATATTTGTGATTGATGGAATGATGTGAAAAGTGGGGAGATAAATTGTCTGGCCAGACTTGAAATATTTTTGTGTTCTCGTGATATTTCTTACTACATATAAAACTCGAGATCACTGGTATGGATGACATAACTAATATAAAATGTTTTCGGCATGAGCCCATTGAGTACAACAAGTACTCAGCCCTGCATATTATTTTTTTCTTATGTGCAGGTTGAGCGGGATGTTGCGGAGGATGTTGAGTTGGCCTTAGGATGCGTTGTGTCTTCATACATAGGCGTTATCCTTGACTCTCTTTAAACCTTATTTCCGCTGCTATGTTTTTTTTAGAACTATGTTTCACCACTTTAATCTTTTCTGTACTATGTTTGAGTATGTTTTGGTTGTGTCAGGCTTGAAACGAGTATTTACAATGTTACTTGAAAATGATGTATCCCGCTCTTAGGAGTTGATTGAGTTTTAATATTTATTGTTTCTCCGCTGCTTCTTTTAAAAGTGTTTATCATAAGTCGTTTTTATTTAATAGTAATTATAACTTTAAGCTTCTTTAAAACAAAAAAAAAAGGTTTTTCATCCTTTAAGTTAATTAAGTTTTCATAAAAGGCTATCCTTGCATGTTGTATCACGATCGCCGCGTTTGTAGTACCCCTAGTATGGGCGGTCGTGACAGAGAGGTATCAGAGCTTAGTGTTTCGCTCTGGTCCGAGAGTCTTCTTTTGTCTTAAGTCTAGATTAGTGAATCCTTATTGACTAGAAGTGTAACGAAGGCTCAACATCCAAAGCATCGCACTCAACCAAAGAAAGTGAGGTATGTTTTAAGTTGTTGAAAGCATGTGAGATCGATGCATGTAATTGATGATGATATGATGAGGGTGTTTGGCAAGTGTATGCATGTGAATGAACGTTATGCATGAAGATGAATTGTAATGACATGATTATGTGGAATATGAGCATAATTGCCATGATAATCTAAGCGCGTGATATATATATGAGTATGATGTTGTGATAGTATGATTTTGTTGAGTATGAGCATGATTGTCAAGATGATCTAAACACGTGTTGTATGTAAGAATGTGTTATTGTTCTGGTATGCTTATGTGAAACATGAGCATGAGTGACATAATGTCGTAAATATGTGTTATGTGTGAAAGTTCTACGATGTAAGCATGCGAACATAGGAAGATGGAGTGTTTTACATCAAAAATGAAAATTAATGAGTTGTTTTGAGAATGTTGAAATTTATGAGAAAATATGAGTAACTAAAAATGTTGTTTCAAACATATATGCCAAGTGCATGAGTGTTTTGTCTGGAATACAAATGCGTTATGAGTTTTGAAAGATTTGCATGGTGTTTGACATGTACAAAAAAAATGGGAAAATGATTTTGAGGTTGATTGTTTTGCAATATTAATGACTAGTTGTTCTAGTGGAGTATGATTGAGGAAAAATATTTATGTTGTGGAAAGTTGTTGGAATTTTTGAAAAAAAAATATCTTTGAACTTTAAATGAAAACATGTTAGTTCTTTCTTTCAGGAAAATTTATTTGATCAATGGAAAATGTTGTGAGTATGAATTGGCCAAAAGAAAAAAAAATTTGAGTTTCGACAAAAAAAAAAGTTTAAAAAAAAGGAGAAATAACTTTTTCGTTTGGAAAATTGAGCTATGGAAGTGTGATGTTATGTATGTTATGAGGTGCAAAGTATGATACGTTATTCTATGGAGTGTTTTATACGAATGATGAAAGTTGATGCGAAAGTACGTTTTAGTTGAGTCAAAACTTTTATTTTAAAAGTGAGATGTGGAATTTTTTTTTGGAAAGTGTGAAAGTGTAAAGAAATTTTGTTTCAAAAGTTTTGAATATAGTTGTAAAGTTCGAAAGTGTTTTGCTATGAGATGTGAAAATGTGGTGTGTTTATTTTGAGGTATGAATTACGTAAATTGCGGTAGATGATGATCTATGAGATGATGAATTGTGTTGTAAACTTAGAGTACCTAAAATATAAGCCTAGTTGACCGCGTGAATCGTAGTTCTAAGTTGAAAACTTAACTATTGCTTCTCTGAGCAATGAAACGTACGAGAATATGAAAGTTGAGGCAAACCCTTAAGTCAAGGTGCGAGACAAGAAGAGCTGAAGCTAAGTGATATTTTCATGCAACGGCGAGCGATCATACTCGCGATTAAATTAGTATAGTGTTATCTTGCGTAAGTGACAACACGATGGAGATGATCTTCATACCCTGCTATGGAGCACGAGGATGATAGCAATGTCCTACGAGGATAGTCATTATGACATGCAAAGAATTTTATGAAGATGTGGATTCCGACTATCATTATTAGTGGCGATGACACGAAGAATCCCAGCGTGAAATCCACGGTTCTTAGAGCGATGTTACCAGTCTTGGCTTGCGAAAGATGAACGAGGGAGTGCGACTTTAATAGCTAGAACAAACTATTTTAATCAACAGCTCTTACTTGGATTCTAAGAAGTTATTTTTCAGGACCTTTCAAATAACTGTGGACCCTTGTCTACTTGACAACTTGTTTCGTTCACCCCTTGCAGGTGATGCATATTATTTCTTTTCCTCCATTGGGTCTTAACTCACTTTCATATCTTGGAAAGTGGTGTTGCCTTCATAACTTTGGACACTTGGATTGATTGTAGTCTTCTATGACTTATTATTTATACGCACAATATTTTGACCTTGTGAGTCTTTGCTATTGAACTTCATTCCTAAAGCTGCTTGCAGTTATGTCCCTCAATATAATCACGTTTCGCAGACATTTTTTTTTCTATGGGATATTCTTCCTTAAACTTTTGTTCAGCTTTTCATTTTGTAACCGTGTTTGTGTCAAGTTCTTTCTTACAGAGTGAAATTCTTTTTGGTTCAGTTCCACTATATGTATCCTTTTCATAATAGAACCTTCCTTTCTATAAAACGAAGTTAAGGCCTACATTTTATACCTTGCCTTAACAAACTTAATCCACTTGATTTTTTTTTCAAAAAGCCCCTTTGACTTTGGTTGCCTTCACAAACTTATGAACCCATTGATGTTATTCTATCAATCCATATTATGATTTTCGTTGACCCATGATCAGTACCGCCTTCTGACAAATGCCTACATTTCTCAATCCTCATGCAACTGATCATTTCTTTTCCTTCAACCCTTTAAGTCATTATCCAGTGATGTGTGGACTTTTCAAATTTGGTCGGACAATTGAATTATCTTTTTGGTAGCCAACTATGAGAATTGACATTTATTTGATTTCATCCCATATTCATGACCTATCTTATGTTCTTTCATGCTCCGTGGGGATGATCATAACCAATTGTTATATTTCAAAATTGGTTCATATCCAAGTTAAGACCGTTTGATTAAAGTTCGCATTCTTGATACATATTCTGAGTTTTTGACGCAACATTGCAAGAAGAGGCAAATTTCTTTTTGAGCCTCTAGCAAAGAGCCAACTATCTTGTATGGAATTTCCATGAACCAACGAAACCCCCATAATCTCTGCTTTACAAGAGACCACGATGATAAGAAAAGGGCGTCCGACGTATCTTGTGTACTTGAACGGAGAGGAAAAGAAGGATTTGAGAGTGGAAGACGTGGCAGTAATACGAGATTTTCCTGATGTGTTTCCCAAAGCTTTATCTGGACCGCCACCCGACAGACAATTAGAGTTCACTATTGTTTTGGAACCAGGGTCTGCGCCAGTATCGAAGGCGCCATACCGAATGACCCCTAAGGAATTGGCCGAGTTGAAGATACAGTTGCAAGAACTGTTAGACTTGGGTTTTATTCGACCCAGTGTGTCACCATGGGGCGCGCCAGTGTTGTTCGTTAAGAAGAAGGATGGAACGATGAGGATGTGAATCGACTATCGTGAGCTCAACAAGATGACCTTGAAGAACAAGTACCCACTGCCGAGGATTGATGATTTGTTTGACCAACTTCGAGGAGCGGGCGTATTTTCAAAAATGGACTTGAGGCCGGGATATCATCAACTAAAGGTCCGACGAGAGGATGTGCCTAAGACTGCTTTTCGCACTCGTTATGGCCATTATGAATTCGTCGTGATGCCATTTGGGCTGACCAACGCCCCGGCTGTCTTCATGGACTTGATGAACCGAGTTTTCCAAGAGACAAGTTCATATTAGTCTTCATCGATGATGTTTTAGTGTACTCGAAGAACGAGGAGGAACATGGATGGCATCTACAAACAGTGTTAGAAACGTTGCGAAAGGAGAAGCTTTATGCCAAGTTTAGTAAGTGCGAGTTTTGGTTGACCCGAGTGAACTTTCTTGGTCATATGCCGTGCAGAATTGGAAATCGCCGAAAACACCGAGTGAAATCCGCAGTTTCTTGGGGTTGGCGGGATACTATCGACGTTTCATTGAAGGATTCTCTAAAATCGCGAGACCCATGACACAACTGTTGAAGAAAGGAATCTAAGTGGTTTGGACGCCGGAGTGCGAGGCGAGTTTCCAACTGTTGAAAGAGAAATTGACTACAGCACCAGTCCTAGCGGTACCCGAAGCCGACAAGGACTTCGCCGTCTATACAGATGCGTCGAAAGTAGGACTAGGATGTGTGTTAATTCAAGATGGAAAAGTGATAGCATACGCTTCCCGACAGTTGAGACCGAATGAATTGAATTTTTTCGACTCATGATTTGGAGTTAGCAGCAGTGGTGCATGCACTGAAAATTTGGAGACACCATCTCTATGGAGTGATATGCGAGATCTATACGGATCACAAGAGTCTCAAGTACTTCTTCGAGCAGAAGGAGCTGAACATGCGACAACGACGTTGGTTGGAGATCGTGAAAGATTATTGGGTTGCGAAAAACCCGCACCATTTGATAAGTCAAAGTAGTGCATAACCAATACCGTATGCTCAATGCTAATGTATGTAGATTAAGATATAATATTTTATCAAGACCTAGTCTTTCAGTAGATAGCATAAAGACACGTCTTGCTATTAGATCTATTCAGTGCTATACCACACCAACGTCATCTTATTTAAGAAAGGCTCAGAAATAATCGGACTGGCATTGCAACCTTTCACGATAGGTAGTCTAAGCCTATCTGGGTTATGAAATTCTGCTTTTTCTTTTGCAAAGCATTGCATAGAACTGACTGTGTTACCTTAAAGTGGACGACGCCTACAACCAGTCTACTAAGCAAAAGACTTAGACTTTGTTTGCTTCTTATACATTTAAATATTTATAAAACATCTTATAAATGCACAAGCAAACACAATGTAATAATATACTGATTCTATTCGTGTGAAACTGCTCGAATAATATCGAATTAGGTTAAAAGTGGATTGAAGAGTTTTCCGTATACAAGCAAGATTCTATTCGTGCGAACTTGCTCGAAACATGCTTTTCAGTATACCAAACCTAATAATCTCTCACTTATACTCAAAACATGCTTTCGAGTATACCCACTGTCAAAAACTCTCCCACTTATACACAAAGCAGGTCTTGGAGCTAGATATATCGAACCACCATTCATTTTATATCATGTTTGAAACATGTTGCCACAAAGGCATTTTCTGTGAAAAATCTTCTTGGTTGTTCTCTGATCATATATTTTCCACTATAATGTCTTGCTACGTACTTGATCTTTAATTAATTTCATCTCTATATGTGATTGCTTAGCTTTATTAGCTCATGTGTCCCTTGAGGTAGCCTTCACTAGAGTAATCATAACCCAATGTAATACTCATAGGCATACTCAAACTTACGATTAAAGCTATTAGGAAGATACTCCTAAGGTAAACACATGTTCAGAGGATGACTCACTCGATCACTGATTAGTCATAAAACTAAGTCAGTGTAACCCCAAGGACATTACATGAATGACTAGTAAACTAGAATATAGCAGTTAGTCTTTCTCATTTATTATGATATATTCTTTACCTCAATCAAAGTCCTTTTCCATGATTAATATGATGTATACTTGCTATGCAAAAGCACAACTAATATCAAACTTAGTACACATCATAGCATACATGAGACATCTATCTCCAAAACTAGTCTCATAATTCTTGTTCTCACTAAGAGTCAAACGACACTTGACTATAGACAAGACAATTACATCTTGATAGGTAAAAACCTTTGCATGGAAATACTAATGCTAAAATGTTCCAAGCAATGTATAGATATAGGATTCCTAAGAGAATCTCAACATTCTTTCTAGCAATCTTAAAGACTTAGGTTCTTAGAATGTAATTATTTTCTCTTAAATCCTTTATCTTAAACTGGGTAGACAACCAGTTTCCTACGCCAGATGTCAATCTTAGTTGTTTGCAACTTTTGTAGATTTCATCATCGTAGAGTACTAATAATACATGACGACAAACGAGAAGATAATTCTCTTTGGGCATAACCCATTGTCATTGTCTAGCCATTTGAGATCCATATTTACACTTGCAAAGATACTAGCTCCCACTGACTGACACAGCCTATAGGTAGTATTGCAAATCTTGTAAAACATATTGTCTATCTTAGATTGTAGTTTGGAATCTATCACATTTTCAAAGATGATTATCCAAATTAACCAATGCTACATTGTAGTTAAAGATATTATGTTCAAGTTAATATAAGACTGATTCTTACGATACTCTTAGACCCATGAACTTGTTGTGTTCCTCTGGAACGCTCCCACTACGACATGGTTCTTACAATCTTAGGTACTGAAGTTGATTTTATTAGTGCAAAAGTTTATAATGGTATGACTTCTTGGTAATGTGGAAAATCCGATATTTCTCTCTTTATCTTGAGAGTTCTCACGTTGTTAGGCTTGTAGTTCATCTCTTGGTCTTAAGACAAGAAATCCATCTTTGAAGATTATGGAACTTATAACCTTACATCATTTGGGGCAACCTTAAAATATACCTCAGTACTCAACTCCAATTTCTTGGACACCTTTCCAACACATGTTGGAACAACATTACACCTTGAGATGTGCAAGACTAGAGTCGCTCTAGTCCACAACTCGTGTTTTGTAGAAGGTACTGATGTGCTAGTTTCTTTAAGGTGTAACTCCTTGTATCTAACGTTTATCCCATCAATGATAAGATTTTAATGAGTACAACTCATCACTTAATCAAACTTATCTTAGAAATACTTCGATTCCTTCTTACATAACTATCCCATTCTTTAGATGAATACTTGGATTCATCAATGGAGATTAGACTCCCACTACTGATCATAACCATTTGCTCGTCTCCTTATGGTGTAAACCATTGTGACTTGCTAGTCTTTCTATGTTGCACTTCTGTAAGCGTTCTGAATCAAATGATTCTAACTTACAGTGCATCAGCCAGACATTCTCAACTCTCAAGCTATTTAACAAAACGTTAAAATCTTGATTGTTTAGATCAGTTTGAACAATTTCTAAGTATTTTCTTGGTCTTTAGATTAAGAGCCATAAATACTTTATCATTCATTGTTTAAGAAGTTGATGTGTTGTTTAATACTCAATCTTGTTGCATTTATATTGTTTCAATACTATGACGTCTTAAACATCAACCATAAAACAATAACTTAACAAAATAGCTCCCACTGCAACAAAAGCCTAACTGGATCAAGATCTCTTACTTAGAAGTTGCATTGTCATATAAGTCATTGTCCTTCTTTAAAAGAGGTCAATCTAACTTACAAAACATCTTCACTCGCTTTAAACAAACTTTGATGACAATTCAGGCTCTCCCATTTCCATATCTAGTCTTTTGTTCAGATGAACTAGGATTTAGGAAAAATGCAGCCTTTATGAATCCGTCATTTATCATGTTACTTTCCTCTAACAGTAATATAACGACTAATATTCTGAAGGTTTTCTACTTTTCAGTTAAACCTTTTTGTAGTCATTTCTTATTAATTTAGGCGATGACTTGAGTCAGAAAACTATTTGAGTGATCAAAAGATTTCTCAATACATTCTATCCCTCTAGGATATTCCAATCGAATCATCTTGACAGATTCTATTTATATCCATCTTTCATCGTCACTAACCAAGACTTGTCTAACTACTTAAAAGAAAATAGCATGACCTTATTCCTCAAAGAGCTTGTCAAGTACATGCATAATGCATTCTCGAACATTCTTCGTGGAATTATGTCGAGGAAATGGAGGACATGAATCATTGAGTATAAACTCCAAGTTTTTAGCGATGAGAATCTTATCCATTTCGTTTTCGGTCTACATAATTTTGGCATTTGAGTTTACTTTCTTTAAGGAATGGAAACGAATATTGTCACGGCCCCACTTCCTAAGGATAGGAAGCCCGGGAAAATCGTGACTAGTGGGGGGATTAAGAAGCGGGGAAGAAGGGGGAAACAATTCAAAGCAATACAACTTATCGATCGAAGATGAAATTCCATTTATTTAAACCAACGTTTCAAAACCCAAGTTGCATAATGAAGGATAACAGAGTTCGACAATAAAGAAAATAACAGAGTTCTAAGGACTTGAATAGCGGAAGCAATTTGAGAGTGTAACTACTACTACGTATGAAGACATAGTAGTAACCGAACAAATTCTTGAAATCATCACTCAACGTCCTCCGCCTCCCGACCTCGCTCAACCTGCACATAGGGAAAACATATGCAGGGGCTGAGTACTTGATGCACCCAGTGAACTCATGCCCGAAAACATTCATCGTTAAGATATGTCAAGCCATCATCGTGTAAATCCCGGGTTTTCCTTTAAAAAGAACCGAGAAGCACAAAAATTCATTTCCATAAAATAGTGTCCGCGCGGACTAACATCATCCTCCATCATATACCATATCTGAACCATCATGTGAAACGAGACTGTGGCCACAATCTCGATCACTAGACCGGCCGACCTAGGGGACGGCTCACGATCCCTATCAGTGCACTAGTCCGAGTAGGGACTCACTCCCTAGTCAGACCCGAATTCGTTAACTATCAAAGTCTAGTAGGATATTATCCCAGTAGACAATCAGATGGGCAATTCAAAACATAAAAACGACATGACATACTATTTTAAACCACCCTTATTTCACCATAAACATATCATTTCAAAAATAAAAGAATTTAGGTAGTAAAGCCCACCTCAAAAGCTTAGGATTTCCGTAAAATTCCTCGTTCCGACTTTTAGCGTGCGTGCGAACCACCTTTTTGGAAAATACATAAAATTCATATAAATTCTCGGTAACGACGATATTCAGAATGCATGCACTTTAATTAACATCTTTTAATTCTTTTTCTCAGTTTTCGTGCATTTTTGGTTATTCGGCGGTAGCCCTAGGCGTCGCGTGCGACGCCGGACGGCCGCTTACGCTCGTTTTTTTTCCTCCGTTGGCCCCTCGTATTTTCCATAACGTCGTAAATAATTTCTAAAAACTATTTACGCGCATACTTTAATTTTCGTAATTATTTACTGTTGAAAAAGTATTATTTCATACTTAGGATAAAATAATTCATCCTTCAAAATATTCCGGGATTTAATTAAATAATTCCCCATAATTAATTTAAATTATTCTTTGCGATTAAGTTATCTGCCCACACCTTAATTATCTTTCTCACCTCCTTCTTCCAATTAAATCTTAAGCCCCAAATCAACTTATATGGAGCCCAACAAAACACTCAAAATAATTGATAAAGCCCAAATTTCTTTAGGCAAAGGCCCATTTTTACTCAAAACAAAAAGGCCCAAGAACACACACACACCCACACCCACGCCCATCTCTCTTTCTTCTTCTCTCCCTCTTTTCTTTCTCTTCCCTAATCTTCTCTCTCGACGGAAACCAGTCACCGCAACCACAACGGAACCCTCTCTCAAATTCCATCGCCTCTCCGTCGCCTTCACCACCCTCACGACGCCGCCGCGCCGTTGACACGACGGTCAGCCTTCTCTAGGCTCCGTCGCACGCCGTCGGAGTGAGGAAGTCCATCCGTCGCTGCTCGCCGCTGCTGTCGTTGTCCAGCCACCTTTCCGGCGGCCTGAAGTCAGCCGCTGCTGCTATCGCCGGCTGCCTCCAATTTCGCCGTCAGCCAGCCGGCGCTGCTGTCGCAGAGAGGTCCAGCCGCCGGTGGTCACCCCCCTGCTGTCGCCGCCGCCACGGGCAACTCCGAACAGCCCTGAAACGTCCGGAAAGCTATGTTCTCGTACTCAAATTAAGTTCTTTCCGCATAAATTTTTATTTTGCCGAGGGGAAGTTCATTTGGAAAAAATTTTGATCCATTATTGATGGTGTATGATGTACACTATGCTAAACATGAGTTGTAAACTGGGAAAAGATTATACCTTCGTTGTTATGAACTCGGTCGAGGTATTTGATAAGCTGAGAGGAATGGCTCCTTGACTAGGCGGTTGAATCTGTAAATGAATTGAGAAGTCGTTTTGAATTGGACTAGAATTGCTTTGTTTGAACTTTGATTTGGTGGAAGGAATTTACCTTGGCTTGTTATGATATTGAAGCAAAACAAAGCAGTGGCTTTTCCTCAAACTCTCGGCTCTCTCCCCCTCTCTCTCTGTGTGAATGTTTTTGCTTAACAAAAAAAGGAAGTGGAAGAGTAGGGAAAGATGAATGAACATAAATTGAATTTTGTGTGACCCTTTATTTTCTTGCAGACTTGAATGAGGAAGATGGAAGGTGAAAGAAAAATTTGAAGGGTCACCATATAGAGGATCGGCCGAGAAGAGGGAGAAAGAAAGAAAGGAAAGAAAAAGAAGAGTTGGGCTTGCTCCCACATTCATGGAAAGATTTGGGCTCTAAAAAAAATTAAATGGTGTTGGGCTCAATTTGTTGTAAGCCCAACTTGGCAATTATTTATTGTTTAGTTAGATTTTTAAATAGTTAGGGCCCAAGCCATTTTTGTAAATAGTCATTTGGACTCTAATTAAATTTGAGGCCCAAATATAAACATATACATACTTTATATTCTCGCATTCCTTTCGATCATTACAATTCACGGGACTTTATTAAATTTTGTTATCTTGTTCTTCACAAACAAAAAATAAAGTACGTTTAACGACATCATTTATATTTGGTGTTGTCCCGAATATAATATCCCTTCGACCATTCCTCGATTTACGTGCATCGTTATCCATAGATAGAAAATATATTCCTTTCCACGTATTTCATTCGTCTTGCTAAAAATAGCAATTTCGTCGTCATTCTTTCAACGAGACCTTCCACATGTCTCCCATCGTTCATAATTCAATAAATAAGCACGCTCCTTTTCACATTAAACACATAAACCATACGTTTTTTTTCCAAAACTCATTCATCGAGAAGCATAGAATTCGAAATAATTTTATCAATTATTTCGTTACATAAAAAAATTAATTCCATACTTAAGGCACGGGTGTTACAAATATTGAATGACATCATGAAGATTTGACAAATAAACTTATTATCACGTACTATGCTCAATACATAATTGCAAATAACCACAAAACAATTATGTATCCTGCAACTGTAAAATTAAAATTTTGTACCTTCAAGCAGAGGTCAATACGCATTAAAATTTTAACATTTTTACTGGTCACAACACCGACGAATAGTCCAGAGACCACAGCATGGCATGGCCGCCAAATGTTGCCTAAGCACGACTATCAGATTTAGCATTACAGAATTTTGTTTCTACAACACACTCTCATAACAATGCTCATGTGTTGATAACAAAATCAAGCTATCTCATAAATTCTTTTTAAACTTCTGAAACTTATAATTTCTTAGGATTAATGTCCCCACAACATGGGTGGCGATAATATTAGAAACTACTTTATAGTTCATACTATTTATATTTGAGAAGTCTGCCCTTATGAACTCGCTATTTCTTAGGATTATTGTCCCCACAGCATGGGTGGCGTTAATATCAGAAACTGGCTTCATAAAATTTGCAAACCAATCAATGGAGACCATATACAACGCACTTATTGTAGTTATCGCTTAGATATTTGATATGATTTTTGCATAATTATCACATAAGCAGATAAGGCAGATAATCCACTAAAAAAACACCAAATAAACAGATAAATCCATTTAATGCATGCCATTTAAACACACTGGATAATTAACGATAATTATTTAATCTAGTCAAGGGAGAATCTATTAAATAATTAAGTTTTATCTTGGATAATGATTATCCAAATTCATTTAGGATTTATCAAGATAGTGTTAACTATCTAAATCCATTTAGGATTATTCTAGATTTTATTTTGATAAAATCAAATCCTACAATTCAAAATAACGTTGATCTAGGATTATCATTATTTAAATTGTACTAGGATATTACTAGATAGAAACAATTCCATCATAATCCATAAGATAAAAATAAAATCCAATCAACCAAGATTTATACAAATCTTAATTCTATTTAGAATAGAAATCTAGAATATATCAAACATTACGTAGGATTTCTTCGATAAATTAATTTACCTAAATCCAATTAAATAAGGATTTTCTTATATGTCATCTTTATCCTAATCTATCTATGATATAAATCCAAAAGATAAGGATAACTTGGATTAATGTTTATTCTAATCCATCTAGGATTTGTCTTAATAGAATTAAATCTATTCAAATCTATAGGATAAAAATAAATTAATATTAATATTAATCCTAATCCATCTAGGATTTATTCTTGGAGTAAATCCATATAAATCCAAAAAATTAGATAATATTATATTATCATTCTTTAAATCCATCTATAACTCATAAATGAATAAATTCATAGGATAAGAATAAAATATTATATTATCACTATCCAAATCCATCTAGAACTCATATATGAATAAATCCATATAAATTTATAGGATAAAAATAAAATAATATTATCATTATCTAAATCCAACTAGGATTTGTCTAGGAATAAATACATATTAATCCATAGGATAGAGATAAAATTAGATTATCATTATCCAAATCCAATTAGGATTCCTCTAGGAATTAAATTCATTTAAATGATAAAATCTGATTAATCCATGATTTAATACAAAATTAAATCTCATATAATATATAAAATCCACATAAGATATATTCAAATCTTATTTCCAAATAAATCTAGAAATCCAAAATTAATTCCAAGAGTTAGGAAACCTAATTTAAATTTGGAAAGCGAAGGCAAGGGACGAGGCGTCGCGACGTCACGCATAGGGAAACACTAATCTTGCGTCGTCGTACTCCCACTGAAATCCGCTCCTCTTGCTGCCCGAAACTCCACCGAAACTGCATCTCTGACAGCGCTCGCGTCCCCGGAGTTTGGACTGCCGCTGCTGCGTTGTCACTGCAGTTGCTGCCTGATTACCGCTGCTGCGTCGTCGTCTCTGCAGCCACCGGCGCTGCTGTACGGAACAGCCCAGCTCTCGCCTCCGGCGCTGCTGCTGTGCCGTTGTTTCCCCAACGCTGTCCATCTCGAGTCCGGGAAACTGCCCACGTAGGGCTCCCACTCGAAGCGACGAACTGAGCGGTGATGTTTAATTCAAATTCACGTACAAGGCACGAATTGAAAATATCACCAAGGAATGTAATCATTACTCCATGAGATTTCATGTATATAATCATTACCAACAGCATGAAAGCAAATATAACAAGTATCTCAACATTCACGTAGGAATTGATTACATACGAGGCGAGAATTAATGCTCCACACAGCCCTTTCCCTCGGCGTCGAGGATTTGTTCATTCGTACAATTATGTAAATAAAAGAAGTAACGAAGAACAACATGCATTCAAGCAATTCACATAACATGAAATTAATCCACATAATCAGAGCCAAAAACCTGGCTTTGATACCAATTGCTGGGATTTGGTTCCCCTTGCACAACGAAAGACTTGTACAAAACAAATAAATCAGATAAGGATCTATTTGACCGATTATGCGATTAATTAATTAACATGTTAACACAGAATTGCATGCTAGAACGCAAATAATATAAATCCTAAAACATGATTTCTACGGTTTAGAGTTACCGATTTGATTCTCCAAAGAATCGTCGATTGCTCACGCCTTCTCCACGATGATCTTCAATACTAGACCACATATCTTCTGACTGGTTCCCAAACTGTATCTCGATATCAGGGTGGACTGATCTTATAACGAAGGAGAGCTGAAAAACTCACGGAGGAGAAAATCCTGAAAATTTCGTCTCCTACTAAAGAGAGGAGAGGGACGAAAACTATCAATGAAAATAAGTGTGTTTTTTGTCTGATTTATTCTCCTATTTATATTAAGTTCATATTGGGCCCAGTCAGGGATCTATGGACGGTTTTGGATATGGCCTCACCCAATTAGCTTTTTACTAATTAAATTGAACCCACAATTTAATATAAGCTTATATTGGAATATTACGAGCAGCCACTATAGAAATAATATTGCACTGCCCATCCAAATCCGAAATTACAAGTAATCCAAACCTAACAGTGTAATGATGATTGTAGTACTCCTGGACTTTTCGAATCCACTTCCGGGCATTCTCGCCGTCGAAACGAGGAGGATCGAGTCGTAGGTGCGCCGAGGCCTCAGGTACAACACGGGGCGGTGAATGGGTGAGTGATGGTGGTATTTGCCATCCCTGTGTTGTGGTCGCCGCTGCTGGTGGCTCAGGCGGTTTCTTTGGTGGCTTCAAGATGGCGGCAGCAAGTTTGGTTAAGGTTTCCTCGAGTCTTCTGTTCAAAGCATCTTGTTATCATGCGAAGGACTGCAGCTCGAGCTCTTGTGTCAACAATTCCTCGTCCCGGCTAGCGAATCAGATGTTTATATCGAACAACATTCGGTCAATGTCTTGGAGGGAATATGTGGGTGACGGCAGTGATGTTTCATGCTTGGCGGTGGTCGTGGCCATGGAAGAATGGAGAAAAGTAGCATGAGTTTTTATTTTTTGAGAGAGATCGATTGGTGGAGGCATCTACTACGTGTTGTGATGATTGGAGTATGGCTTTAGATTACGAGGATTTTGGAGTGAGTTTTTTTGAGAGAATTTGAAAGTTGATAGTGATGGAGGAAGAGTAAATCAATGGAAGCATCAGTTGATAGACCCTTGATATATCAGATCAGAGCACCAACAATTTGTAGTGAAAAGAAGAACAAGATAAACCCTAGTCGAGGTGGTAGAGGTGATTTTCGCCAGAACCAAGAATGAGAATAAGTAATTAACTCTATTTCTCAATGAATAAAAGATTACATAGACCTCTAATTTATAGAATACTAACTAGACTCAATAAAGATAAAGATTGCATAAAAATAGCTAACTAAAATAAAAGATATGCTAAATCAATTAATATTAAATGGTGTGGAGAAACTTGGGGGACAAGGCATAACGAATCTTGTTGGATAAGGCACGAGGCTTGTGGGACAAGGCATGAAGTCCCTATCAGTCTGACTTCATTAAGTTCTATCATAGATACATTGGATGTCACTACCTTCACGTTTCCTTTTCCAACGATATCTAAGGATCGTCATTAGCCAAATTACCTTCCCATAATCGCCAAAAACGTAGTCTTCCATTATTTTCACATTGCTACATGAATAGAACGACGCTCCAGAATCCAATACCCATGATTCTATCGGACTGCTCACACTAAAGACCAACACCTTATCTTCATCATTGGACATGGTAGCATTGTTGTCTTCTTGTCTTTCTAATCCTTATTCTTACTCCCTCCGTCCATCATTTATAGTCTCCATTTGACTTAGCACGGGTTTTAAGAAATTGTTTGACTTTGTGAAGAAAAATGGGGAAATGAGTTAATGGAAAATATGAGCTCCACTTTTATATATTAGTTTTATAATAGAATATGAGTGTAATGACTTAGTTCTAAATCAATCTTGGATTAGCTCTTTCTTCTGGATTTTGTTCTTCTACATTCTATTTTCCCTTCGACATGTCTCTATGTTCTGTACTTAGTTCTGACCCCAAAGCAGAAGATATCGATTCTCTCTGGCGAATATGCTCAAATTTTTTACTTTGTTAACTGTCAGTTTTAGCTCTGCAGCGCTTACAATTGTCACTGTGCCGACCTAAATCACAGGGACGATGGAAGAATTAGGGCACGTATTTTATCAATAGTCTTTTATATCAACCGAGTTCAATTGTGTAGTAATCATGTTGAATTCGTTGGGATGTTGCTCCACCAGCTTTCCCTCTTGCATTCTAAAATTTAAAATTTATTTATTAGATGTACCATGTTTGCCCAATTTAAAGAAAATCTCTATTATTTTATGCTCTCCAACTATCCCGTCATCATCCATAATTATTATTCCCTCCGTCCCGCTTTAAGAGTCCTTGTTGATCAATTTCGGTCGTCCCACTTTAGGAGTTCCGGTTGGGATAAACATATAAAAAATACCTATAAAGTAAGTAAAAAAGTGCTAAAAGTGAGTTTCAACATCGACTATAACATTTATTTATTACACACTCAATTAAAAGTGAGTCCCAACATCCATTATAACATTTATTTATTACACACTCAAACACTTTCTTAAAACATGTGTCGACTCAACTGGAACTCCTAAAGCGGGACGGAGGAAGTAACAAGTAAATCAAAATCAGCCTTAAAATTTTGATTACAGAAAGAAAGCATGACAAGAAAATAAAATTTTGAATTAAAATATTTTATACTTTTACTCTCCCATAAAATAGACCATTTGGGCATGACACGGATTTCAATGCATAATTAGTAAAATAAGATATATAAGAAAAAGTAGTTAAAATAGTGTAGTGAATAGCAGAATTTTTTTAGTACAATCTTTAAAAAAAGTAAAACATGAGGAAATAATATTTTTATAAATGAATATGAAATATTTCTGTACGACGAATGAAAAAAATAACATCGCAATGCAAAATTATCAAAATATGAAATCGATTAAATAAACTCAACTCCCAAATAATTCATAAAGCTAAGTTGTGACACGCACTGCTATTAGTCCACAGTAAAAAACGGTTAAACTCCCAATAATTAAATTAATCAAAAATAAATTATTATGATTAACTGAAATCCATAATTATTCAATTAAAATCATAATCAATAGAAGCTCTCATTTGTTCTATTATATGATGCCTCGCCTTATTATTATTATTATTATTATTATTATTATTATTATTATTATTATTATTATTATTATTATTATTATTATTATTATTATTATTATCAATACTACTGAAAAAATATAATATAATATAGTTTTAATGCAAAATCAATTCAAATACCTAATTATTCAATTGAATCTAACATCAATCGAGATTTTCAATTCTAATATCTTTGACATCGCAATCAATTGAATAACAATTGAACTTTTTAATTGTCCATTTAAATCAAAGTCAATTGAATCTCTAGATGAATCTAAGATCAATTGAAAATTGTAACTATTCAATCAAATATAGAATTAATAAAATGTCTTTTTGTTCATTTCAATTGAATCCCCAGTTAAATTTATTAACAAGTCATGAAATTCATAATTGCTCAATTTAAAGCGTATCTCAATTATTTTATGTTCTCTACAAGTCCCACTATGCTGTCATCATCCATAATTCTTAACAAGTAAATAAAAAATAGCCTTAAAAATGAAAATTATATTTTTTAAAGAAAATAAAGCATGTCAAGAAGGTAAATTTCTGAATTAAAATATTATACTTCGATTATATTATATTGTCTCAATACAATACCTGTTATAAGTATTTAAAATAACTTATAAATACAATACTTGACATAAGCATTTTAAATATTTTTGAAAGAAATTTTAATATTTAAAACAAAAATGTCATATATTCAATAAATATGTTACATACCTTATTTGAGCTTCTTATGTGAGCATCACTCTCATTTGATATACGTTTAGCATTGTTTATTTTGATTTATATATTTAGTTTGATCTAATAATTAAAAAATGTTGTTAAAATTTTAAATTTCACAAAATTCATAAAAATCAAAGCTTGATTTGTTATTATATCAATTTATTTGAAATTATAGAGAAGACAAGAAATCGAGCTTTGATTTTTCTAAATTTTGTGAAATTAAAAATTTCAATAACATTTTTTAATGTATTAGAATTTAACTAAATATATAAATCGAAACGAATAGCGCTAAATGTGCATCAAACAAGAGTGGTACTCACATAAGGAGGTCACACAAGGTATGTAGCATATCATTCATCTATTGATATTATCATTTATTATATACTATCTGTCAATCTATCTCACAATAAGAGTTTTATTTGATTTTGGCATTAGTTTTAAGAAATGTAAAAGAAAGTGTGTTGAATAAGTTGCATGTGTATCCCACTTATATATATTAGTTTTACAATAAAATATGAGTAATATAAGTTGGTGTAATGCGAGCCCTATTTACCATTTATGGTAAAAAAGAAATATGACTTTTATTGTATGACGGAAATGGAAAAATATGACTATTATTGTGGAACGAAGAGAGTATATCATTGTATCGTCTTATACACTAATACAATGATTATTTGTTGGTATAATATTCCATGATATAGTGGTGTATATAATTTGTGTATACATTGTAATTTTATGTCACGGGATACTTAATAATAAAGAGATGTTATACAACAAACCCAAAGGTTGATTTGTTTTAGACTAAAGACGTATTTTGGTCCTTAACATATTGCGATTTTTTGATTTTGGTCCAAAACATTATATTTTAAATTATTCGGTCTCTCACAAATAAATACGGGTCACATTTGGTCCAATTTGGACGATTCCGTCAAAAATTTGACGGAAACCCTAAACCCAAACCTCCCTCACCACCTCCGCCATGACGTCCACCTTCCATCATCCCTCAGCCTCACCCACCGTCGTCACCATCTCTCCCTCAGCCTCACCTCCTCCTTACATTATCTCCCTCACCAACTCCGCCACGACGTCCACCTTCCATTCCTCGCTCAACTTAGCAATCAATCCCCCGTAGATGCCTTCCGGTGTTGCTGCAGCCACGATTTGAGAGGAGGAGGTGGAACTGCGGCGGGGGGAGGCAGCCGTAGCGGAGGGTGCCTGGACGACGACGAGGGCGAGGGGGAGGTGGTCGATGGAGGGGTTGAGGGTGAGGGAGAGGGAGAGGGAGAGGGAGATGAGGCAAGACGACGAATTGACCGATTTTTGAAAGAGTCAGAAATAGGTAATTGCAGGTGCCGCAGTCGGGGTGTATCCAATCGATTTCATCTCCGTCAAAATTAGCGACGACTCCTTCCGGTGTTACCGCAGCTACGATTTGAGAGGAGGAGGTGGAACTGTGGCGGGGGGAGGTAGCCGTAGCGGAGGGTGCCTGGACGACGGCGAGGGCGAGGGCGAGGGGGAGGTGGTCGATGGAGGGGTTGAGGGTGAGGGAGAGGGAGAGGGAGAGGAGGCAAGACGACGAATTGACCGATTTTCGAAAGAGTCAGAAATAGGTAATTGCAGGTGCCGCAATCGGGGGTGTATCCAATCGATTTCATCTCCGGCAAAATTAGCGATGAGGCCTTCAGCTACGATTTGAGAGGAGGTGGAACTGCGGCGGGGGAGGCAGCCGTAGCGGAGGGTGCTTGGACGACAGCAAGGGCGAGGGGGAGGTGGTCGATGGAGGGGTCGAGGGTGAGGGAGAGGGAGAGGAGGCGAGACGACGACTTGACGGTGAGCAGCAGGGACAGAACACCGGGAGTCGGAAGCCGGCATGTTTCCGTCAAATTTTTGAATTTCCGTCCAAATTTGGAATTTCCGTCAAATTTTTTACGGAACCGTCTAAAATGGACCAAATGTGACCCGTTTATATTTGTGAGGGACCGATAATTCAAAAGATAATGTTTTGGACCAAAATAAAAAAAAATCGCAATATGTTAAGGACCAAAATAGGCCTTTAGTCTTTGTTTTATTATTCATTTTTCTAAGTTATAAAATGGACAAATCAAAATTTTATTTTTTAAGTAACTTGTAAAATTAACAAGTCAATATTTTTTAATATATTAAAATTAAACTAAATGAAAAAACTAATGCTAACCTGAATTAAATGAGAACGTTGATCATGAATGGTGCCCATATAAAATACGTAACATATTAGTAATTTTTTTATTAATTTCTGATTGGATCAATCAAATATCAATTCAATTACACAATTATGGTATTGGATTCAATTTTATAATTGGATACTTACAATGATTTTATATTCAACTGAATAATCATGAATCTTAATAATTTTAGATTTATTTGAATAGTTTGACATTTAAATTTACTGATAAATACATACGTGGGTAAATAAATGAATGTTATTAATCTTATATTGAATTGATAATTTTAATTAATCATAAGTTCATTCGAAACAATAATAAAAAAACATCTAAAATAGATTAAAAACACTTAATCCCAAACTCCAACTTAAAAAATAAAAATATAATATAAATATCAATGAACTAATTTATTTAAAGCAAATTAATATTAATAATATTTTTATGGAATAAATTGAATTTTAGTTTCCCTTTGAGTCAAAGGAGTGCTTTAATTATTTGAAATTTTGCACTTATCTAAGTAAGATGTACAATAAACTTTATTGTCAATGTATTGTCATAATTTAACTATACTAAAATATAAATATAGAAAAGTTGAAACGGTAATAATGTAAAATTATTTGAGCATTAACAGAGATACTTAAATTATTAATAATTTGAACATTTATATTTACTAAAAAACTATTTATAGCCCGCCATACTATGGCAAGATAGATTTATTGTTTTTAGACATCAACCAGACCAGACTTATTTTAACTGATTAACCAAAGATTAAAAAAAAAGATTACACTGAATCCCATCATATACATATATTTTCACTAAACAGACATAAATATGGGGAGGTTTGAATTATTGAATTTCAAGGTGCCAGATAATCAAAATCAATATTGAATGTGTTGACAGATCAGATCCAATCACCATTCATATCTACATCTATCTCTAAGTAAGCAAATTTAAAAGTATAAGTGAATGCAATTAAAGCAGTTGAAAAACCTGCAAAAAAACAAACCATCAACAACCTTAAGCCAAGCAATAAACAGCGGTGCGATATCTGCAATCAATGTAAAGGTGTTTTTAATGGTCAGCTTATTAGAGATGAGGAGATGAGAACATCATATCTGGAAGGTCAAAAAGGCTAACTAGATCCATTAAATGTCGCGTGAGCCAGCACCTGTAACGCTTGCACGCAATCGAGAGGATTAGATTTGGGTGGTGCGGATGTGGTTTTGCTCTTATCTTCACAGCCATGTTTGAATGCAGATGAGATCAACCAAGAATAGCACATTGTCATAAACAAATACCACTGATACAACTAATATCAGAATAGTGTAGCTTATTCACCTATCTTATAATCTAATGTTAGTTCTACCCTCATCAACAGATTAATCTGAACTTCAAACAACATGAACAAATTCCACGAAAAATGAAGATATGTATGACTATAACAGAGCTGCATTGTACAGATTAAGAATATAAGTAACTGAAATCACTAAATACGAAAAAAACATCAGACTTTATTCATTCATTTGCAAGGACATTGAGGAACATAAAAGCCCGAGTACACGAAATTCGTTTAAGAATCAAACTCAAAGGCAACGGAATTAACGAACCTATTTCTGCTACCTTGTCATGCTATACTTCAATGAGAGTATGCAATTCAGGGAGATTGGATTATTTGAAGAGAAAAGGAAAAAACTTGCACTCAAGAGAATAGTTTATGGAAAAACATCCAATTGTATCTCGAGTAATGTCTGAAAATCCGATGAAAATAAACGAAACTAAAATAGTTCGGGATAAGTACCCCATTCGCAGCAGGTGCATCCGGGAACCAAACGATAACCACAAGCATACAACATGTAGTTTGTATGGTTCCTGAAACACGCAGATATTCAGCATCCCATCACAGCACAATTATAGACAAAACCATCAGCTTCCTTCCGGCCAAGCACATCCCACTGTAGAGGCCCTTCACCCGGAACCCATGAATACACTTCAATTAAATTCCCATTAAGAACATGAGGACCACCAACGAAAATAAGACGGTCGCCACAAGCTTTGAATGCTATGCCCCAACCGCGCGTAGAACCAGCACGTTCCGGAAACTTTCCAAGGGTGATCCAAACCTCACCCTCCTTATTATATTTTTTCACCTCCCTAACAGCATAATCTGCAGCATACAACTCATTTTTCACAACAGCAATCAGAGGTGGTGCCTCGGACACAACTGTTGATGGGGCTTCCTGAATGGGCGATATGTTGAGAATCTCCGTCCAAGTCCCATTTTTCAAATCATATACCTCTCCGCATGAGAGATGCGTTAATCCGGCTCCTGTTCCTCCAATAACATAAAACTTTCCATCCATGAAAACTGCAGAACAACTTTTTCTTGCTTTCTTCATGCTTGGAAGCATCGTCCACCTTCCCGTATCAGAATTGTATAACTCCGCATAGTTGAGGGGATTTGCATTTGAGTCAGAACCGCCAGCTAATATGGCGATTTCTCCGAGGCTAGCAGACCCAAACAAACACCTAGGCTTGTTCATTTGCATTCCCGTGGTCCACGCGTTTGTCAACAAACTGTATCGATAGATAACGTACGACATGAGATTCCTTCCGAAAACAAGAAGCTCAGTCCCAACAGCCAAGGATTCCTTATCAGAAAACACAAAGACATTATTATAACTAATACTTGGCAAATGCATCCAATGGCGCCGTATAGGGTCAAAGACTTCCCATTCGTTCAGCATGCACGAAAAGTAAACCCAATGCTCGACTACCCCTCTTTTCTGCCTTAATTTATACAGCTCCCCACTACGGACAAGAGACCGGAAACTCCGGTTCAATAATGCAATCGAGCCATAATTAGCTCGAGATAACCGTACGAAACAACTAATCACGTTATCCAAACCAATGTCAGCAATCAATGAGCTAGAATCTGAATCAATGCCAGCGTGTCCCTGGTTGCTCGATTGGCCAGAAACCGACTTAAAGATCCCACCAAGAGACAATTCGGTGTCTACTTGATCTCCCAAATGCTTGGGCACCTTTTGGACCACGTCATCCTCCTCGTCATCTTTTCTTTCCAAATGGCGCTTTCCCTCGGCCTTTTCAGCCCTGTAGGTCATACGCCTATCGCTTTCCCTCGTCATCGGATGATAGTCCCTTGAGACCAAACAATGCTTGCCTTGCAACATATAATTGAACACAAAACAAAATTAGCACCAAATTTTCAGCTCTCTTTTCTTTTTGGAAACAATAAAACAAAACATGAAGAAAAGAAAAAAAAAACTAGTAATTCTTAGCTGCACAGATCAGTGTAGAATAGTCATGCATAAAATTCCAACTCAACTTACCAAATTGAATTTTCAAGAAAAAGAGGAAACTCATCATTTTTGGGCATCCATGATCCAAATCCATCAACCAACATTCAAATTCCCATATATAGAAATCAATAACTAAACCTGATATCTGAACATAAAGCATACTCCCTTCGTACCAACTAAGTTGAGTCATTTTCTTTTTTGATAAAAAACTAAACATCCAATCGCTCTTACTTTATTCCATCACCTACTTTCCTCTTTTTTTATCTATCTTACTTTATTCATCTCTCGTACTTTTCAACACAATTTCTTAATCTCCATGCCCAAAAGTTTTGACTCATCTTAGTTGGGGCGGAGGGAGTACAGAATAACAAGCAAAGAAACGTTTTGGAAAGCATATAACAAGATAACCCCATATTCAAAAACATTGAAAATAAATCAAGAGGTTCAATCAATTGGAACATGCAAAAAGCTATATAAGCATTAACACAAGATCAATTATCACCCCTCCACATAACTTCACCAAAATCAAAACATCAAAACCAAAAGCTAGAATCAAAACCTACATCTTTGATTCTTTCCTTAGATTAGATTCATCAAATTGAATTTTTATTAGTGACAAACATCACATCATAAAGAGAAGCTACACCAAGCAAATTGAACAAGATTACAAAATAGGTTCCAAAAATAATGAATTAACAAATGGATGATAAACAAAAGAGAGAAGAAGACTTACAAAAAAGAAAGAAGAGAGAGCTATCAGAGTGCAAAATCCCTTGTTTATCTGTGCATGTAATGTAACTTGACATTTGCTGTTATATATACGTATTTTTCTTTGTATTTTCCACTTTATTGTTGCTTTGTATTTATGATGGTGAGGTGTTTGTATGTGTGTGTATAGGCGTGTATTTGAGATAAGAGAGAGAAACTCCATTTCATTCCGATGGAATCTCTGCATTTCAAATCCAGGGGCTTTGGGTTTCGGCTTCGGCTTTGGGCATAATATTAAGCCTCTCTCAATATTTATAATATTTTTTGTGATTATATATACATTCTAAAATAAATTAACCGCTCTTCACAAATCAAAACAAATTGGTACTCCGTATGTCCCACTCAAGATGTTCACCTTTTTAGTTTATCTCATTATTAAATCTTTTTATTTTCTCTCCTTATTAAAATATTCAACTACTTTATTCTCTTTACTTATTACACCTAACAACTTCTACTAAAATCCCGTGACCCTCAAGAATTTGGACATCCTGAATCAGAAGGAGTACAAATTTATTCCCAATAACTCATGAATAAATTATACTACTTCATTGTCCCTTGTTACTTACACTTTTTTCAATTTTGGCTCTATCCACACTACTTACATTATTTCTATTTTAAGTAAGATAATGGTACTCCCTCTGCTCCAAGATAAGCGAAACATTTCTTTTTTAGGCAGGATTTTAGAAATTGATATTTAAAGAGTTAAAGTAGAGAGAGGAAAGTATGAGAGAGAATAAAGTAGGTGGAGAATATAGTAGAGAGGATTTTTAGCTAAAAATAGAAATGGCTCACTTATAGTAGAACATCCCAAAAAGGAATATGACTCACTTATCCTGGGACGGAGGGAATATTTAATCATTCGTCCCACTTTGGAGTCTCAGTTGAGTTCGACATAAGTTTTAAGAAATGTAAATAAAAGTTGGTATAAAAAGATAATGGAATGTGGGCCTGTTTTTATAAATTAGTTTTATAATAAATTATGAGTAGAATTAGGTTAGTGGAATGTGGGGCCCATTACTATTTATGGAATATTCTAATTGAGACTCTTAATGTAGGACGGACTAAAATGATAAACCGAGACTCCTAAAATGGGACAGAGGGAGTAATATATTAGAGTTAATTAAATATTTTTGTAATAAGTGATCTCTCGTTATACATAAATTACTACTCCCTCCGTCTCATATTACTTGCACTGTTGCTTTTTGGCTCGTCACAAACTCCTTACACTATTTATAGTTTAAGTTAGAATTAATGCATTTAATTAATATGTTAGTTTAAGTTAAGAGTTCTTTTATTAATTGATGTCTCATTACACTTCAAATTCTAATTTAATTACACTAAAAAATCAATCCCAAATTTACGGCCTAAAATGAAAAGTGCAAGTAACATGGGACGGGGGAGTAATTAATTACACTAAAAAACTACTTCCTCTGTCTCAAGGAAGATGATCCATTCCTTGAGCGGCACAGAATTTTATGTAGTTTTATTTTATTCTAGAAAGAATAAAGTAAAGATAGGGGGGTTTTCATTTTTAGTAATGGGTTATCTTAGGTGGTAGTACAAACTAAAAAAGAAAGTGAGTCATCTTCGATTGGATGAAGGGAGTAATTCTTAAGTTTACAACCTAAAATGAAAATGGTGAGTAATCTTGTATAGAAAGATAGTTATGTTAGTAGTAAAATTTTGAATGAAAATGATAATAATGGATTTTGTAACGCCTTTTGTACTTGGGTGTTGGGCAGATATTCAATTAATACTTCCATTATAAAACACATTACATTTTCCTTGTTAATTTCGGCTTTAATCAGAGTTCGCATGCTCTCTCTCTCTCTCCTTTTTTATCTTTCACTACAAATTTTTCGTGGGACCCAATTATAGCCAACACCGGCGGCGGTCTCTCACCAGATGTGATTCTGCGGCATCGACAACTAGGCTTCAATTTCTCATATTTGAAAAGTTTGGGGTCAAAAATGTAAATGACAAGAGTTAAGAATTTTGCCAACTTGACTTTTTTTTATCCTGATATTGGGAACAAAATTTTTGGATCTTCAATTTCTGGTGTTCATTTTCGTATAGAGAAACTGTACAAGATAATTTATGAAAGCAAAAAACAAAATTAGTACTAAAAAAATAAAGAGATAAATGTGAGTTAAAATAATTTAAGATTTATAATATCTAATCCTTCTGATAAATTAAATCTCACTTATATTCTCAGGGTTTTATCTTGTAACTGCATTAACTTTATACTATATGCAATCTTTCTGTTGATGTGGCAATTCAAACTTAGACAAATCGAATTTAGGGTTCTAGTTCATAAATTCATTACAAATATGCATTGATAACATGTTAATTTAATAGTATATATAGTACCTCGAAAAATATAATTACTAAGAGCCAAAAGAGACACACTGAAAGTCATACTCCAAAGCACAATTTTAGAAACTTATGATCAATCGTGGATGGTTGAGACACAATGAAACAAAAAAAAAATCGAACATGCTCAATTTCTGAAGGTTTTAGGGTTTGATGTTGTCAAGAAATGAGTATAAAATGTTGTATGAGAAAAGATTTTGGAAAAAGAAATCACATTTGGACGTCATATATACTTACAATCACATTTGGAAAAAGAAATCACGTTTGGGAAACTTACGATCTACGATCGGTCGTGAATGATTGAGACAGAATGAAACATAAAATGTAACGCCCCACTTTTCGAACCCTAAAGTACATGTACTTAATGCTTTTGATATTGCGAGGTCCGCAAATTAATTATCGAGTAAAATTGTTGAATACCTTTCGTGACCTAATTTTGAGTTGGAATTTTGACTGGGTCAACAATGTTGAATATGTGACGTGGCTGCTCGAATAACTGAATACGGGGATAAATTAAAGGTTTTTGGATAATCGATTAATTGCTATGAGAGCTAGAAATTATGAAATAAATTACATCGCGAATTTAAATAATTTCCTTTCCGTGAGAAATATTTATTGGACTCAATTCCATGTTGGATCCGATAAATTAAATAAATAGTATGAAAGTCCAGTCCGTGATAAATAAATTGTGTACTGCACAAATTAAAATAAAATACAATAGGCTATGAATTAAACTAAACTAATTAAAATAAAATATCTTTAATTCAAATATTAATTAAAGATTCTACGCAGATTTTCCTCCTCCGTGATGAAATTTTTCCTCCTCCGTAAGCTGCAAATAAAATACCAAAAACAAATCCAATTTCAGTAAAATCACATTAAATAAAAAAAGGGGAATTCGAAATTCATCCCCTAATTCCACGTTGAAACCGTTCCCCTCTATCCCACAAATCTCTCCCATATCCCCAACCCCCTCTCCACTACATTAAATCCTCTATCAGTTATTTTTTTCTTCACCTATCGTATCTGCAAGCAAGAAAGCAAGAACCATTCTTCAACTTCTATTCAAGGTAATCAATTTCATCAATTCGTTTTGTAGACTTCTCAATGTTGTCCGAAATCAACATCTGTAATCTCTGTTGACAGAAACCACATCCGGAGGAACCTCTTTGTTCACCCAACACTATTAAGGCCGGGAGATGAAGATAAGGTCTGTTGTTTGAAGAGGAGTCTCTATGGACTCAAACAAAGCAGCCGACAATGGTACCTGACTTTTGATAAACAGATGGAGAAAATGGGCTTCAAGAAATCTGCCTTTGATAGTTGTGTTTACATAAGGTACAAGGGATGTAAAGCTATTGCTTACTTGTTACTCTATGTGGATGATATGCTTGTAGCAGGCCCTAGTAAGGCATATGTGAAGCAAGTAAAAGAGGATTTGGAGGACGCTTTTGAGATGAAGGACTTGGGGAATGCAAAAAGGATTCTTGGCATGGATATAATTAGAGATAGAGCTGCCAAGAAGTTGTGGCGGATGCAACATAGCTACATTAAGAAGATGTTGATCAAGTTCCAAATGATTGATTCCAGAAAGGTGTCAACTCCAACAAGTCCACTGGCGGGCTCGGAAATGCGCAGATTAAGATTGGATCAAGTTATATGGAGGATAACTAAATCGGTTGGACCAGTTAGCAAATTGTCGTTGCCACTTAATCGAATCAATCCTCGAACCGAAACTAACTCCCGATTTTGCACTACTTTAACAGTAAAGCGGCAAGTTCGGGGTCAATCCCACAGAGAAGTTGGCGTGTCGAGTGTGTGAGTAGTGAACAGGGGGGTTGGCTGCTGCCACGCTTTAACTTGGGAGTTTTAACTACGGTTTTTATCTAGGCAGAATTCAAACTAGCTAGCTTGATCAACGGAAATTTAAACACTGGGTCAAGTAAATTACAGGTAATAACAGAAAAGTAAATGCGCGATTTAAAAGAGAGAATAACTTTGATTAAACTAAGATACGATTACAGCGTGAAAATAAATTAAGCTAACACTTCGAAAATAAAGAAAGCGGTAAACTGAGAAGAATCTCAGCGGGAAACTTAAGTTACGCCGACAGAAATGGTTATTCTGCAGCGCTCCCTTCGGTCGCCCTTTTAACTACGCTATCTAAGCTAAACTAGAGATCTGAACTAAACTAAGCTAAGAGAGCAGAACTAAGCTAAACTAAGCTAGAGAGCTGAACTAAGCTAAACTAAGCTAAACTAGGCAGAAAGTAAAGTCTCGGATACTTTCTTGTGGTGGCGCAGCCTCTGTTTATAAGCTCGATTCGACCTCCTGCTGGATAACGATTTTGACAGGGAATATTCACTCATGCAGAGGATGAGCGACTCATTGATTGCTACGTGCTCTTTCTTCTAGAATAACGACGCTTTTGGATAACAAATTTCTGATCGGTTCGTCCTGGCGTCTTCACAAGCTGGCACGTGTCCCCTTCTAGAACGTCGTCCTGGGTAACAGAATGGTGCGCCACATCCAGCTCATTTCCTCACGTTTTCCTTCTAGAAACCAGCGGTCCCTACTTTAACTGCTTGACCTCGCCCCTTGATCAACTCCCCCGATTTTTGGCCTTTTTCGCCTTTTGTACGTGCTTGATCAGTTCGGCCTTGCTGCCTTGGACAAGTAGCATTTCTGCACATTTTAACACTTGTTTGCGCGATAAACCGATCAAGTAGTATATGTTTTACCCCCAAAACCGATGCATGAAATGAGCCTTATCAAACTGCTCACACTTAAAACATACTTGTCCTCAAGTATAAAGAGAAAGAAAAAGAAAGAGAAAAAGATAAGGCAAATTTCAGGCATGGTTTACTTATTTCACAAGCAAAAGAAAGAAGAACAAGAACTAAAAACACGTATTCACATGTATGCATTGGACCAAATAATTTTCCAACAATCATACCCGAGGTCGAGGTCATACCATTAACCAGTAGCTTATGTTTTAGCTTTTTCGCTTCTGCTTGATCAAGGAGTCAGCTTGTCAAGATTGCTCAATTTAAAAACCACTGTTGGATTCACTCAGTCACTCATTTCTCACCAGAGATGTTAGGACTGTTCACTCGGTGTTGCTACCAATTTAATACTTTGAATCGGACTGCACAAGATAGTTCCTTTAGGTCTTTGTTTCGGGTTGTAACAGGGCTCAGGGGTAGTAACTTGTTAGGGTGGTGAAGGTTGTGCCCGCGAGTGCTCGCTAAGATATGACTCAGGAGCGGAGTGAGCAAGTGTGCACAGAGAAAGTTAATGCAGATACTCGGTCAAGACTCCACGCTTCTTAAATCCACTGGATCACTAGGTCCAGGAACTCAAGGAACACAGAGTGTTTCTGTCGTTGGACACACTCGACTCCCCTTCAACAATTAAATCTCTCAACCCCTAATACTATGGATTAGTATAGGGAAGCGTGGTCGATCCCACGAAGATGGATTCGTGAAGTAGTTCTAGAGACTCTGGAAACAAACGGCTGCTGCCACGCAAAGGGTTGAGAATTTTACCTAACTCTAGTCCTAGGCACGAAATGTAAATGCTAGACCTAGGAAACTGTAAACACATTGACAGCAAACATTGTCATGATCGCGAGGTATTAAAATCACTTCCTAGACCGTGTAAACGATTCACAAATTAAGACTAGACAGAGAGAATAAAAGCAGTGGGGACCACGACTCCAAATATATCATGTACGGTAAAAGCTGCAAACAACCAACTCATGCCCTGACTAACAACGACATACATTTCCCTAACCGACTCAAGTACGTAAATGGAGAAAACAGAGCACGTACCTAGATTCAAACTGAATATAGAAATCAGGACGCCGGAAACTTGCTACGAATCGGAAATACATCAGATCGACATAAACTATGCGAAGCGAAATGAAAACACGTAAACTAGGCATGAAATTAAATCAACACAGCTCAGATTCACGTCGAGTGCTCAATCCACTCCGGATCCAAGCCACCCGAACTCAACAACCATCAAAATCAACTCTATAACTCCGATTCTTACAGATCTGCTCCGATCAACTCCGAATTCCAACAATCACAGACAATCCTACAATATCAGCAAGACAAAACCCCGATTCATCCACAAACAAACTCCATTCTCCCAGATCCAACCACAAACCTGCAATAATCCGTGAAAACAACCAACTCCAACAATTCCAACTCCAGAATTCAAGTAAACACAATCAACCAACAGAAATCAACACAATCAACATAAGCGAAAACGAAACTTGCATTAAGATAAGAGAAATATTCAGCAAAGTACGAAACGGAAATTAAATTGTTTCTTCGCCCCACAGAAGGACGGTGTTACAACCCAATCGAGAACGTAAGAAAGCTAGATGTGAACCCAAGGTGCGTCACCCTGAATCTCCCCTCCAAAAGAACCCAAGTGTGTGAAAAGTGAACTAAGTTACAAGCTGTTAGCTCGGCCTCCAACCGAGAAGGTCCCTCCAGCTTGCATGCTTCTTCCTTTTATAGATGCGGACATAGCCTTCTAGAGTCTTCGTAGAAATTCCTATTCTACCCTTCAACTCCGAGGCTTCCTCCGTCAAGCAATTCTCTTCATAATGTCCACTCTTTCGCCAGTTTCCTAGGACCATGCAAGCGTCCTCTTCCTTTCCTGGATCTAGCGAAAACCTTCACACACCTGGCTTCAAACATGCGTTAGACCCAGCGTTTTCATGAAATAAAATCCCTAGACCGATGCATGAAATTGGCCTTATCTGGTGGGGTCCTAGGGGTTCTAAGTTTAAAAGAGAAAATCACATGAGTCAAAAAGCCAAAGATTGACTAAACTTGCTGGATCAAATTTGGGGTGTTTTTTCTTCTTCCACTTGATGCTCCTTCTCGGTCAATGTTGACTCTTAGTCTTATAACTTTCGGCTTTATTTTATTTTTTTCCTGGGTCAGGTTGCAACTATTTCCTGCCCCTTTCTTTTCTTAAACCTTTTCTCAATTTTTTTATATGATCAACCTGATTGTCTAACTTGATCGACCCGGCTACCTTTTACATTTTTTTTATTCTATTGCTATCCCCTTTTGTTCCCCTTGATAAATTTCATCTCCTTGACCCTCTTCCCTCATGTGATACGAAAATTTTTGGTTTTAAGGTTTCAAAGAATGGGTAAGAGTGTATGGGCTCAAAGTGGCTAACTAAGGGGTGCCTTTAGTAATGAGACGGGTTCGTGGAACGAAGGAAGAAAAACGGCTCAACTGGTTAAATCCTAATGCCTTTAGTCCTCACTACTTGTGCAATTTTCATCTCAATATTAAAAGTTAGCCTCTCGTAATTTTTCTTTTGTAAAGAGTAGTAGAAAGTGTTCTACTTTTGGCTTATAACTCACATATAGAGAGGCTTCAACTTTTAGGCGACCGTCCCCACAAGCTTAAGTTCAATCCGATCGTCTGCAGTCTTCAAATCCTCCCCCTTCCTTCTTCTATCTAAACGGTCTGTCAGTTCGTCAAGATACCCTTTTGATTTCCCAGCGGTTAGGTTTGCTCGATCACTCATTCCTCACCAGGGATGTTAGGATCAACACGCTCCACAGTTAAAGTTATACCACTGATGCGTTGGGTTATGAGAGTTTCCCATTTCTATCATTTCCTCCCCCCCCTTTTTTTTTCCTGGGTCAGGTAATATTTTCTTCCTGCCCTTAGGTAATTAATCTTCTTTTTCCTCTTTTTATTTTCCCCCGGACTTCGTCCGGCTTATACCTCCGTTTTCTTTCCTCCCTTTTTTTTCTATATATATATATATATATATATATACATATATATATATTTCAATATACTCCTCCCCTAGACTTCGTCCAGCTTATACCTCCATAACCCATTTTTTCTCCTTCATACTCTACTCCCTAAGCATCAAGTGGTAGCCTATTTTACATGTTAGCACAAAAGGTGTTTAGGCTTATAACTCACTCTTATAGTAGGGTTGCACAGCTAGGTTATCTAAGGCTTTTCCATCGTCCTAACTTCATTCAGACCGCTTTTAGTTTATTAAGGAAGAAGGTGTCAAAGTTGACATGCATTCTCTCTTTAATCGCTCTCACTAAGGGAAACTTGCCTTATTATCTTGCTAGCTCATGCGAAACACACATCCTAAAGACTCTAAAACAGAAAAACAGACACCATACTTACTCCCCCCGCCCTCTTCACTCAAGCTTGTCCCCAAGCTATCCTAGTGAAGGGGGAAAAGGAAGTAAGAACAGCAGACAGAAACATGAAACAAAAACAAACAAGGCGCACAAACAAAATAAACTTCTCACACTTACACCGAACATCGGGCTAAGTGGGAGAAGGCACATCATACAAAACCAAGACATGCAAGACAAAACAACCCCTTCACACACTTAGACCAAAAATCGGGCTAAGTGTAGGAGGGTATAGCACATATATACAAAACAAAGCATGCTGGCACATAAAAACACAAACGCAAGAAAAACGAAAAGTAAAAAAAAAACATAAAAGTAAAGGTTACTTGGTTTGGGAGATTAATTCGGGGTCTGGCCCCCTCGGGAGCCAGACTTGGGCGGCACGGCCTGTTGGGTCTCTTTAGCTTTCTTTCTTGCCGGTGATTCCCTCTTCTCTGTCCTCTCTTCTGTCTGTCCGGGTACGGTCTTCTTCAGGTTCATGGATTTGGGGATTGATTTCACAATCACGGGCTTGCTGGTAGATGGGGCGGTTAGAGGTTTTGTCGGCTGGGAAAGCTTTTGAAGAGATAAACTTCCCTGCCCCGGCGATTCCGAAGTGCTTCCAGGTCCAAGAAGCAACTCTGGTGCGTCTGGGAACTTCCTTTTAAACCATTTTGTCATCATCATCATTAGTGCGACGGCCTCCGTCATCTTCTCAGTAGACTTGGCCGATGTAGCCACTAGATCGGAAACACGCCCTTTAAGGGCCACGATCTCTTCCCTAACTTGCCCAACTTCCATCCGCACGTTGTGTACTTCCGTTCTTACTCCCGTGACCTCCTTCCGTACTCACTTTTAGCACTGTCCTTTCCTTTGCCCCGCAGGGCCATGATCTCTTCTCTCACCATTTTAATTTCGGATCTCATCCATCCGACTTCCTTCCATATTACTTCCACTTCCACGACTGACTGTCTGGCTCCATCCACATCAGCAACTTCCTTCACTCCCGCCACCTCTTGCTCTTGTTTGATCTGGGCTTCCGACTTACCAACTTCATAGAAACAGACGTCCTTCCCGTGCGTGATTAGCAACCCCTTGTTAAAGAAGTTATCCATGTTGAAAACTTCTGGGGGTAGACACATCTTCACTTCTCGACAGGACTTGTGGATTTTCATAATCACATTCTGCTGTAGATACGCACCAAGAAGATGGCATGTGTATAGATGCCGGGAAGGGTTGGCAGTTACTTGGTGGCAGGCTTGAGCTAACCAGTAACCCAAGTGGACACACACTCCCGTGGCCATGCACCAGGTGAAGTACAAGTCGGGGGTCGTCAATGCGTTGTTGGCCGTGCCCATCAGATTGTAGCTAATGAAGGTTTGGGCGAACCTCAGGACCCTGTCCTCGATGTGGTGAGCCTTCGAAAAGCTAGTTTTAAAATGACCCACCCTCGGGTGAGTCAAGAATTCCCATGCGCTCTGCGCTTTGAAGCCTGGTGTGAACTTTGGTGGGCCAACCATTCTCTCGTTCCATAATCCTTCGTCATCTTCTGTACGCGTCAGCAGACCCATTCGTAAAGTCCACTCACGGATGCTCATCACATGCTCTTCATTGAAAAGCCGGAAGTTGATGGAATCGGCATCCAAGTCAGTGGTGGATTTAAACCGAAAAGTCGAGAAAAATTCTCGAGCCAAGTCTATCGGAACCTCAAGGGTGCTATGTTTTAGCAACTAGTCAAAGCCGATTGCCTCTATATATCCCCGAAATTCATCGTTGCTCGAGATCTCCTTTAGTTCCGCCGAGTCATACATCTTCCCGGACTTAGCAACCTTTCCTAAACCACTCTTCTCCGTGTATATTGCTGTGCGTTTTGGATCCGCGAACTTCCTCATCTCGTTCAGCAGCTCTCTAGTAATCCAGATTTCTTTCGGCTCAAAGTTGAGCTCCACCTCTTGTTCTTCGTCGGAGTCACTGGACTCAGCAGCGTACGGTACTTTAGCAGGTGGAGTGAGAGAGTGTTCAACGGTCTTTCCTTTTGCTTTCTTGATCGAGGAATGAGCAATCTGTTTTCCTTTCCTCTTTCTATCCGCCGTCTGGCGGCGCTCCTCCTTGTCACTCTCCTCATCGTTAAGACTAGGAGAGATTACCTGCTCAGGGGCTGCAGTCTCTAGACCCAGCGACCCTTCTTCCGTCTGCTGGACGGTTTCATCTATCTCATCAAGTAGGCTCCGGCGAGCTTGCCTCCTTGCTTCCCTTGCGTTAACCGGCGAATCGGTCCCTTCGGGGACATCGGTCAGGTCCACTATCAAATTCATCCCATCGCCAACGGGGTTCCTGTACATTTCCAAAGACGAGGGCTTCTCTCTCTTCACGCAGTAAAGGGGTTGCCCCAGTGATGTAAATAGGGGTTTCTGTCCCCTCCAAACCATCTCTATCGTGGGCTTTGGCACCCACCGCTTGTACAGGGGTTTCCCCCTTACTAACTTTTTCTTGGGCGTCATCGCCCTTTGGAACATCATCACCAACAACAGGGGTTTCCCCCTCAACAAACTCCTCCAAAACAGGGGTTTCCCCCTCTGTTGACACATCTCACAGTTCTGACAAAACTCGAAAGCATCCTTATGCAATGTAGGCCAGTAAAAACCACTATCTAACACCTTTCTTGCGGTCTTCCTAGGTCCAAAGTGACCTCCACAAGCTAGGGCATGGCAATGGTTCAGCACATGCCTTTGTTCCCATTCTGGTATGCATCTTCTAATCACTTGGTCAGCTCCCATTTTTCATAAATACGGGTCGTCCCAGAAATAATACTTGGCCTCACTTTTGAGCTTCATCCTCTGGGCCCGGGAAATTTCTTGCGAACTGGGCACCTCTCTAGTGACTAAGTAATTTGCCAGGTCAGCGAACCATGGGTCATCGTTTTGATGACATTTCCCTTTTTCGGCTTCCCCTGGACCTGTTAACGCCATAATCTCTTCCCAGCTGATAGGTCGAGGAAATTCTTTCACATAGTACAGATGTTCCTCGGGGAATGCATCCGGTATTGCTTCCTCGGTCTGCCCTTGAAATATCCTACTCAGGTGATCGGCCACCTTATTTTCTGTCCCCTTTTTATCTCTGAATTCCCAATCGAATTCCTGCAAAAGCAACACCCAACGGATTAATCTCGGTTTGAATTCTTTCTTCGCCAACAGGTACTTTATAGCTGCGTGGTCGGTGAAGACTATCACCCTCGACCCAAGCAAGTACGGGCGAAATTTCTCAAATGAGTACACTACCGCCAGCATTTCCTTTTCAGTAGTGTCATAATTTCTCTGAGCCTGATTCAGCATTTTTGAAGCATAAAAGATCACATAGCTTTTCCCATCGACTCTTTGACCTAGCACCGCTCCCACGGCATAGTCGCTTGCGTTGCACATGATCTCAAAAGGTAGATTCCAGTCGGGTGCTCTAATAATGGGAGCAGAAACTAACCTGTCCTTCAACAACTGAAAAGCTTTTTTGCACTCCTCATCGAAAACAAAATCAACATAGTTATGCAACAGGTGAGTGAGTGGCTGAGCAATTCTCGCAAAATCCTTTATAAACCTCCTATAAAATCCTGCATGCCCTAGGAATCCTCTCACCTCTTTCTGATTCGTCGGGTAAGGCAGTTTTGAGATAACATCAATTTTTGCTTGATCTACCTGTATGCCTCTTTCCGATACCACATGCCCTAGGACAATTCCCTCGGTGACCATAAAGTGGCATTTCTCGAAATTCAAAACCAAGTGCTTCTCCTGACACCTCCTCAGTACTACATCCAAACTTGCCAAACACGAGTCAAATGAATTCCCGTACACGGTGAAGTCATCCATAAAAATCTCGATGCAATCCTCCAGGAAATCCGAGAAGATACTCATCATACACCGCTGAAAGGTGCCTGGCGCATTGCACAGACCAAACGGCATCCGTCTATAAGCATACGTTCCAAAGGGACACGTGAAAGTCGTCTTCTCCTAGTCCTCGGGATCCACATAGATTTGAAAATACCCACTATATCCATCCAGGAAGCAGAAATATTGCTTGCCCGCCAACCTCTCCAACTTCTGGTCAATGAAAGGTAACGGGAAGTGATCCTTCTTAGTAGCCTCGTTCAGCTTCCGGTAGTCGATACACATCCTCCACCCAGTAACAAGTCGAGTGGGGACCAACTCATTTTTATCATTCTTAACCACCTGTATTCCTGACTTCTTTGGTACCATATGTACTGGACTAACCCATTCACTGTCTGGTATAGAATATATGATTCCAAGGGATAGCAGCTTCAATACTTCCTTCAGCACTTCTTCCCTCATGTTCGGATTCAACTTGCGTTGCGGGTCCCTGCAGGCTTTTGCTCCTTCTTCTAGACGAATGTGATGCATGCACATATCTGGACTGATCCTAACTAAGTCAGAGAGTGTCCACCCAATAGCCTTCTTGTGTCTCCGGATCACCTTCAGCAATTTCTCTTCTTGTCCCTCGGTCAAGCTGATGTTAATAATTACCGGGAAATTTTCATTTTCCTCCAGATACGCATACTTGAGCCCTGGTGGAAGTGTTTTCAATTCTTTCTTGGGAACGTCTTTTTCTTGGGGCAAGGGATTTTTTTCTGTTGCTTCCGTTGTCATTCCCTTCGTCGACCCAGCAGAACCTTCCACACTCGCCACATAAGGTGTATTCCTTGACCTAGCTACCTCCGGGTTTGCACAGAATTTTAGAATTGCTTCAGCTAACTCTTCATCTGATAACTCACTTGTGTTCATTGCTTGACACCAACTGGCCACTTCTCTATCAATGGCATGACTCATCTCGGAATTCTCAATCAGTTCCTGCATTAATTCGGTCTCAAGATATTCCTAGACCAAGGGGTTAATAACATCCATAGCATGCAGATTTTCGACGTTAAGAGGTTTTTTCATTGCCTCATCTACATTGAATGTATATTTCTCCCCATTATAATCAAGGCAGATGGTTCCATCAAAGACATCAATGATAGTCTTAGCGATACGTAGGAAAGGTCTCCCTAAAAGTACTCCGCCAGATTCTGCAGATTCATTATCGCTCATTCTAATCACATGGAAATCAGCTGGGTAAAAGAAGTCATGTACCTTCACTATCACATTCTCAAGTACCCATTCAGGACAAATGCATGACCTGTCTGCCAATTGGATCACAACTTTCGTGTCCACCATGCCTACCCCGGCTAACTTCTTGTATATAGACAGTGGTAACACATTTATCGATGCACCCAAATCACACATAGCATGCTCGATTCTCACATCACCAATAGAGATGGGTAAGGTAAACATACCTGGATCATTGCATTTCGAAGGCATCCTCCGCTTTTGAATCACTGCAGAGACGTTCTCGCCTATCAAAATTTTCCCACTGGGTCTAGCCTTCCCAGCTATGAATTCCTTGATGAACTTGCTAAACACCGGCAGTTTCAAGGCTTGTAAAAATGGTAGATTAATCTCCAATTTCCCGAAAATATCCATGAGGTCCACCGGTTCTTCCTTTTTCTTCTTGGCTTCCCCCCGGCTTGGGAAAGGCTTCAGTCGCTTCCCTGCTCCTGTAGAGCTTTCAGCTAAGAATTCTCCAGTTTCCTCCCTTACTGCCTCGTTCTCCAACTCCGGCTCTGGATCGAGGAAAAAAAACTCAGCTGACCTTGGCAAGGGTTTCTCCACATTCCCTGTCTTAAGGTCATCCTTGATCCAGGAAGTTCCTCCGTCCAAGTTCCTAGGCCTAGGAATTGTAGCTTCGTCCTTGCCTTCCTTGGGGCTTGTCGCTTCTTTCGTTCTGACCTCTGGCCCATCATATCCTTTCCCGGATCTCAAGGTAATCTGACTTATATTCACTCTATCCGGTGGCCTTACGAAGGTGGGAATCTTCCCTTCATTTCCCCTCATATCACTCAAAGAAATGGCTATCTGGGATAACTGCTTGGCCAGCATATCCATTGCTGCCTTTTGCTCCCGTTGAGCTTCTTGAAGCTTGTGCACTACGTCATTGTTCAATTGCAGGTTGTTTTGCATATGCTGCTGAGAACTGACGAGATCGTGCACCATATCATCGATACCCTTTGGTGATTTCAATGGCTGACTGGGCCATTGCCCTATGCTCAGAGTCGGTCCACTCACTTGACCCTGACGAACGTTTCCTTGACCTCCTGAAGAGTTGTTGTATTGATTTCCTTGACTTTGGTAATTGTTCTGAAAATTCCTTTGGTGCGGTAGTACATAAGAGTTCCCTTGACTGTTCTGATTTCTGTTTCCGCAGCTCGAGTGGTCTCCTTGGTTCCGATTGATCCAGCTGCCCTGCCCCTCTTGATTCCTTCCTGACCAGTTACCTTGTCTTTCGGGCTGAGGTGCAAAGTGTTGACTTTGTTGTGGTGCCGGCTGATTCTGCTCATTGTCAGTCCATCTGAAATTTGGATGGTTTCTCCAGGGTGCATCTCTCTGTCTCCCTGGATTCCAGCTCCCATCGGGATTCCAACTTCCCATTGCATTGACCTGGGCTTGATAATCTCCGTCCTGGGTCCCATAATATTGCTGAATTTGATTATCTCCTGAACCAGGAGGTTTCTCCTTCCCTTGTGAAGCCAGTGGAATCGTCTTTTCAATCGCTTTCAAAAGAGCTTTCTCGAGCCTATCAATTCTTGCTTCTACTTTGTCATCTTCCTACTCTCTTACAGCATGCACCGATCCTCTCCTCACTGCATTCCTAGGGTTATCGAATGCTTTTTTAGCATCGATCAACTTCCCCAGGATTTCTCTTGCCTCACTTCCTTTTTTTCTTGTGAAATTCCCTCCACTCGAGGAATTCATTAAGTCCTTTGACTCAGGAGTTGCCCCTTCGTAAAACAGAGAGTAGGTCTCTGCCTCTATCATTCGGTGGTTCGGGCATGCATCCAACAACCCCTTGAATCTCGACCAATATTGACTCAGCGATTCCTCGTAATCTTGCTTACACTCTAGTATTTTGTTTTTTCAGGGCATTCGTCTTGTTGGATGGAAAGAAATAATCTAAGAATTCTAACTTGAAGTCCCTCCATGTGCGGATAGAATTTGGGGGCAACCTCAATAACCACGTATTAGCTTCCCCCTTCAAGGTAAATGGAATTGCACGTAGGCGATAATCCTCCTCTGTTGCATCATTCGGCCTCTTGTGAATACCACACAACTTACTGAATTCATTTAGGAACTCATACGGACACTCATTCCTACGCCCAGAGAACGTTGGTAAGATGCCGAGTACGTTTGTCTTGATCTCAATAGTCCTCTGGCGTGGATTCATCACTATTGCTTGAGCTGGTTCTCCATCTAAATGGGCAGTGAGCGAACCGATCTCTGGATCTGGATCTACTACTTGCGCCATGACTACTCCCTCTGCTTCCCCTGTTTCTGACTCTATTTCTGATTCGGGTGGTGACTCTGGATCTTCGCGTTCTGACGAGTCCAAGATTCGTCGCTAGTAGATTCACTCGGAAACGGATCTCCCATGGTGAACCCTGATCTGATGGTCACAGTAGAGACTGTATCCTTAATCCGCCAGTTAAACTGGCCGTGCTTCCACCCAGATGAGTTGCTCCAGTAGGTAGATCTTGAGCCTCTGCTGATAAACTACAAATAAAAGAGAGAGAAAATAAATCAAACTATTTACACCACAAGCTCTGAACACTATCACAAAGCACGCCATCCATCCCCGGCAACGGTGCCATTTGAAGGTTGTGCCCGCGAGTGCTCGCTAAGATATGACTCAGGAGCGGAGTGAGCAAGTGTGCACAGAGAAAGTTAATGCAGATACTCGGTCAAGACTCCGCGCTTCTTAAATCCACTGGATCACTAGGTCCAGGAACTCAAGGAACACAGAGTGTTTCTGTCGTTGGACACACTCGACTCCCCTTCAACAATTAAATCCCTCAACCCCAAATACTATGGATTAGTATAGGGAAGCGGGGTCGATCCCACGAAGATGGATTCGTGAAGTAGTGCTAGAGACTCTGGAAACAAGCGGCTGCTGCCACGCAAAGGGTTGAGAATTTTACCTAACTCTAGTCCTAGGCACGAAATGTAAATGCCAGACCTAGGAAACTGTAAACACACAGACAGCAAACATCGTCATGATCGCGAGGTATTAAAATCACTTCCTAGACCGTGTAAACGATTCACAAATTAAGACTAGACAGAGAGAATAAAAGCAGTGGGGACCGCGACTCCAAATATAGCAAGTACGGTAAAAGCTGCAAACAACGAACTCATGCCCTGACTAACAACGACATACATTTCCCTAACCGACTCAAGTACGTAAATGGAGAAAACAAAGCACGTACCTAGATTCAAACAGAATATAGAAATCAGGACATCGGAAACTTGCTACGAATCGGAAATACATCAGATCGACATAAACTAGGCGAAGCGAAATGAAAACACGTAAACTAGGCATGAAATTAAATCAACACTGCTCAGATTCACGTCGAGTGCTCAATCCACTCCGGATCCAAGCCACCCGAACTCAACAACCATCAAAATCAACTCCATAACTCTGATTCTTACAGATCTGCTCCGATCAACTCCAAATTCCAACAATCACAGACAATCCTACAATATCAGCAAGACAAAACCCCGATTCATCTACAAACAAACTCCATTATCCCAGATCCAACCACGAACTTGCAATAATCCGCGAAAACAACCAACTCCAACAATTCCAACTCCAGAATTCAAGTAAACACAATCAACAAACAGAAATCAACACAATCAACATAAGCGAAAACGAAACTTGCATTAAGATAAGAGAAATATTCAGTAAAGTACGAAACGGAAATTGAATTGTTTCTTCGCCCCACAGAAGGACGGTGTTACAACCCAATCGAGAACGTGAGAAAGCTAGATGTGAACCCAAGGTTCGTCACCCTGAATCTCCCCTCCAAAAGAACCCAAGTGTGTGAAAAGTGAACTAAGTTACAAGCTGTTAGCAAGGCCTCCAACCGAGAAGGTCCCTCTAGCTTGCATGCTTCTTCGTTTTATAGATGCGGACATAGCCTTCTAGAGTCTTCATAGAAATCCCTATTCTACCCTTCAACTCCGAGGCTTCCTCCGTCAATCAATTCTCTTCATAATGTCCACTCTTTCGCCAGTTTCCTAGGACCATGCAAGCGTCCTCTTCCTTTCCTGGATCTAGCGAAAACCTTCACACACCTGGCTTTAAACATGCGTTAGACCCAGCGTTTTCATGAAATAAAATCCCTAGACCGATGCATGAAATTGGCCTTATCAGGTGGGGTCCTAGGGGTTCTAAGTTTAAAAGAGAAAATCACATGAGTCAAAAAGCCAAAGATTGACTAAACTTGCTGGATCAAATTTGGGGTGTTTATTTCTTCTTCCACTTGATGCTCCTTCTCGGTCAATGTTGACTCTTAGCCTTTTATAACTTTCGGCTTTATTTTATTTTTTTCCTGGGTCAGGTTGCAACTATTTCCTGCCCCTTTCTTTTCTTAAACCTTTTCTCAATTTTTTATATGATCAACCTGATTGTCTAACTTGATCGACCCGACTACCTTTAAATATTTTTTTATTCTATTGCTATCCCCTTTTGTTCCCCTTGATAAATTTCATCTCCTTGACCCTCTTCCCTCATGTGATACGAAAATTTTTGGTTTTAAGGTTTCAAAGAATGGGTAAGAGTGTATGGGCTCAAAGTGGCTAACTAAGGGGTGCCTTTAGTAATGAGACGGGTTCATGGAATGAAGGAAGAAAAACGGCTCAACTGGTTAAATCCTAATGCCTTTAGTCCTCACTACTTGTGCAATTTTCATCTCAATATTAAAAGTTAGCCTCTCGTAATTTTTCTTTTGTAAAGAGTAGTACTGAATTGAGCGATTCCATCATACTTGCGTCATTTAAATTGATCGATTCACAGTTGGTTTAGAAATTGAGAGGCTTCACAGTTGTCATTTAAATTTTCATCTATACTCACATATAGAGAGGCTTCACAGTTGGTTTAGAAATTGAGCGATTCCATCATACTTGCGTCATTTAAATTGATTAAGTTTTTGCAATCAAGTTTTACATGTGAGCGCACTGAATCCTTTCTCTAACTCTTCCACGAAGTAATCAAGTCTTTCATTTATCCGATTTCATGCATATTTCCTATCTTATTGCTATCTAAAATTTGTTATTTTTGAAAAATTTTAGTATGTATGAATTTTCTGTAACTAACCCGTCCCCCCTCCCCACTGCATATGAGCTCGTACTCGAGGGACTGGATGCAGTGGAAAGAAGGGTTAGGTACAGGCAATTTGCACAAAAACAAACAAGGGAAACTTCTCACACTTAGACCAAGCATTGGGCTAAGTGTGAGGAGGTGCCAAAAATCAAAACATGCTAAGAAACACAAAACACTTAAGCAAAACTAAAAATAATTTTCCATAAACTTTTCACACTTAGTCTCGACTTAGAACTAAGTGTGAGAGTGGAGTCAAAACACAATTTGCACAAAGAAACATAGTTGAGGGTGATACTGTTGCCTTCTGGATGGTTGGATCAGGGGATGTTGCACGCCTTCCTTATAGCCTCCATTTCACATGCCTTCCTTATTGCCTCCATGGTTCTTACGTTTATTGGAGCTTCTCCTCTTTAGAATTTTTATTCTTTTTCTCCTTGGGAGGGGAAGACTTATGCTGGCGGCGTTAGTGTACTTTCACACCTTGATTGGTATGGTGGTCCTTCTTCGAAGGAGGAAGAACACTTCCTTCCTCTGCCCTAATTTGGCTGCCTCCCACAGTCTTGCTTGCTTCTGCGGCTGGCATGGTCCCTCGGTCTACTTGTCTCTTCTTATCCACCTGCTGCCTTGAACCCTCAGCTTCAAGAAAGAGTTGGTTCGGAGTCTGGTGACGCGTCCTTTTCGGAATGAAGTAAACCTCTATAGTCAAAGAAAGGTTACATTCTGTCTCCTTCCGTTGCCATAGGGGATTACTAGGAAGAGACACCCCTTCGTGAAGGTGCATAAGGTCCTTGCCACTGGTTAGTGACTTGGTGTTCTGAGCAAGCATACCCTCCGTCGGTGGCGGCGTAGAGAAGTCCTTTGGTCGAGAAATTGTTTGGCGAACCTTGACGGCGATGTGTCTTTCCACGGGGTCAGCGCCGGTGGGGAAACTTCTGAGTAAGAAACCCACACGTCTTATGTCAGTCGGGCTCATAACTGGGAGTGGGCCGATGACCCTAGGAGGTAAAGAAGGGGTTCTGGTTGTTGGTGGGTTGGGCGGTAACAAGGATCTCTGATTATCACTGTTGATGCCGGCTCTTGAAGAAAATGAGGAGGTACTGGAAACTTCGAGTTGATTGTCCTTCATCTCTTCTGATTATGTTTGCAGGTGATTTGCATTGGAGAGAATTAGATAAGGATAGTAAAGAGGTAGCTGATGGAAAGTGAGATCCGAATGATCCCTTTTATGCTTGAGCTCCGACTGTTGAGATTCCTTCCTATCGAAGTCTCTGCGACCTTTCGCATACCGATGCGCCTTTTTAGAATGCCAGGTGGCAAAGCTTCCCCGACACGCTTCGTTCCTCTCTCTTCAGGGTGTCCTTTCATTTCAATCAGTCGGCGCCGCCTAACACTCCTCTAATTACTGCACACTTCTTATCATCTCATGTTTTTAATCAACTCAATCCCTGCACCACTAATTGAACTCAACTTGCACTGATCACGTGGGCCATGACATCTCACATAATCCTACTTGATCAGTTTCTTGCTTTTACTTCCGACTTTTGATTTAAATAAAACTAAACCTACTAAAGACTATTTACACTAACAAGGGGCTGACCGAGTTTTCTTGGAATGGCACTTGATCAGATTAAGAAATTTAGACATTATCGATTGATCAAGCAGACTATCCATGAATACTCGATCACTCCTTTTACCTGTTTACTGGCGCGAGCTAGGCGTTGGTAGTGACATGTAGTCCACTACAAACGCCTCCCTTTTGTCCTTTCCGGGTAACCCATCTTCCTTCAATCCGTTGCTACTTGCGAGCCTTGTCTTCTTGGATTCAAGTCGTTCCCAGCTATTCTGTCTTCCTTGATCAGTCCTCCCTTTTTGGTAGACCCGCTGTTTCTCAGACTTGGACTTGGTCAAATACAAGTGCTTTTCAGGGATTCTTTCTGAAAGGCCCCCCTTTCTTTCTTCCTGCAGAGCTCGGCGCTGGTGATTCACCTCTGTATTTTCACATTTGTTCCTATCAACTGCCTCCCACTCAAATTCCTGTAGGAAGAGTAACCATCTGATCAATTGTGGGTTTGACTTCTCCCTTGACGGTAGGTACTTGATGGCCGCACGGTTAGTATACACCAGCACCTTTAAACCAAGAAGGTGTTGTCTGAACTTCTCAAATGCAAAAACTACTGCTAGCATTTCTTTTTTGGTCGCATCATAGTTTCTTTGCACCTGACCCAATGTTTTTGACGCGTAGAGGACCACATGACTTTTCCCTCGGATTCTTTGACTCAGTACTGCTCTGATTGCATGGTCACCAGCTTCACACATCACTTCAAAAGAGTGATTCCAGTCAGGACCGCGTATCATAGAATAACTCCTGAATCGATATCTTAGAAATGGGAACGCGGTCTCGCAGACATCAGGATATTTAACGTTGCTCCGGGGTGACTTCGTCAGGACCTGTGCTCTTTCGGTGAAATCCTTTATGAGTCTTCTATGGCTCCAGCGCGTCTTAACGATGATCTGACCTCCTCTTGGTCAATGGGGTATGGAAGTTTTGCCGTGACTGCTCGAAGGTCCGACCAAGTTGAACTTCGCTTCTTAGGCATCAGCTGGGAGTGATGTTGGGGGAGTAGTTGCCTTGTAAGCGAGAGATCCCTTTTCAGCATTCCTTTTAGTGGGGCGGTTCGGTCTAGAGGTTTTTCGACCCTTCTCGGTTGGGTACCCTCTCCTTCCTCGGTGGGTCGCGATGGCCGGCAAAATTCCATAATTGCGCCCCCAACGGCTTGATCATCCCTTGCTCCAGTCATTGTCGCTTCAAGCCAATCATCTGCCTCTCTCCTGATCAGTTTACTCTTAGTGGAGACAGATGGTGGCTCCTTGAGGGACTCCTCCATCGGATGCTTCTGTCTCCGAGGGCCAATGGCGTCTACAGTTTGTATGCTTTCTCTGTCCTGCAACCGTTTTGCAGCTTTATTAATTTCGACTGTAAGCCGCTCTCCTTTTAACTCCAAATTAATTGTTCCCTGGCGAACGTCAATGACCGTGTTGGCGGTGGATAAGAAAGGTCTCCCCAAGAGGATTCCAATAGACTCCTCCGCTCCTGGTTCCGTCATCTTTATAACAAAGAAATCCGCGGGATACATGAATCTGTTTACCTTGACGACCTCATCTTCCAGAACTCCCTCGGGGTAAATGCAAGATCCGTCTGCTAACTGTATTTCCATATTAGTTTCGACGAGCTTGGCATTCCCCAACTTCTTGAATATAGAGTATGGCATAATATTGATGGAGGCCCCTAGGTCGCACATTGCGTGCTCTATTTGGACGTTTTTTACGGAGATTGGGAGCGTAAATACCAGGTCGGACCATATTGGTCACTTCTTCTGCTTCGATCCTCCTTCTCTTTTCAGCAACCTGTGATCGGATGTCAGATTCTTCCTCCACTGTGACTTGATCAGAGGTGACGGATTTAGAGTTTGCATTATGACTGATCCTGAGTGTCGGAAAACTTGTAGTTGAGCTTTGATAAACTCCTTCTGATTTCAGGGACATTGTGTTGACATTTTCCCTCCCTGTTGGTGGTTGCACTTTAGCCGGAGTCTTTCCTTCATTGCCTCTCAGCTTGCCCAGCGATATGGCGACTTGAGATAACTGCTTGGTAAGAATCTCTAATGCAACCCTCTGTTCCCTCTGGGTTTCCTGTATTTCACGCACCGCATCATTGGGCTGATGTGGAATCGTCATATCCCCTGGATTTTCATTTTGCTGCCTGTTATTTCTCTGATTAATCGGCCTCCTCCATAACCTTGCTGATAGAAACCGGACGATCCATACTGCTCTGGTTGGCTCTGGAACTGGTGGTTTTGTTGGTTCCCTTGGAAGTACTGTGGAACATAACTCACCATTTGGTTACTTGACTGCCTTCCCTGGTTGCTATACTGGGGGATTTGGTGTTGGTATCCTCCCCAGTCTCATTCCTTTTGTCGGCTTGACCAATTGGATTGTCCTCCGCTTGACCAGTTCCCTTGAGGGGCACTTGACCAACCTGCCTGACCCCCTTGCACTCTGTTTCCTCCAGTGTTTGGTCTATCCATGATTCGGGACGGCCAGTTGGACTGCCCGTCAAAGGAGTGCGTCTGCTGTGGAGGGGGTAGTTGTGCTTGGTTCTGATTTTGATCGGTCCATCTGAAGTTTGGGTGATCCCTCCATGGAGCATCTCTCTGCTTCCCCTGGATCCAGTTGCCATTTGCATTCCAGTGGCCTGCGGCTTTCACTTGCTCAACCTCAGGGGGAAACTCGCAGTAGTAGTAATGATGTTCCTCTGGCGGCGGTGGTTGCGGCACATACTACGTTTCTTTGGGTGCAGTTGGCGGTGGTGGTCTGGCTTTCTCCACTGCCTCCAGCAGCCTTTTCTCCATTTGCTCAAATCGAGCTTCTAGCTTTTCATCATTGCGCGCCTCTGCTGCGTGCACTGCCCCTCGTCTGTACTGCCCTCGGGTTGTCTCATACGACCGCTTGGCCTCGATCAGCCTCTCCAGAATATTCTTAGCTTGGCTAAAAGGGGTTTTTGAGAAATCTCCTTGAGCTGCGAGGTTGAGGTCGTTCTTGCTGTCTAACGTGAGTCCGACGTAGAAGATCGAGTAGATCTCCTTTTCTCCCAGCTTGTGGTTGGGGCATGCTTGAAGCAGCCCTTGAAATCTGTCCTAGTACTGGCCGAGGGGCTCGTCGTACTCTTGTCTGGCCTCTGTAATCTCCCTTTTCAGGGCACTTGTCTTTGATGCTGGGAAGAAACGGTCGAGGAATATCATGCGGAATTCCGCCCAAGTCCTGATGGATCTCTCTGGTAGCCTTGACAGTCATACTCCTGCATCCCCTTTCAAAACGAAGGGGATTGCCTTGAGCCTGTAATCTTCAGACGTGGATCCAGTCGGGACGGACTGAATATCGCAGTATCGGCAGAACTCCTTCAGAAAGGCGTACGGACATTCCTTCGAGAGACCGTAGAAGTGGGTCAAGACGGCCAGCACTCCTGATTTGATAGCGATGGTCCGTATCCCAGGAGTGGTGGCAATGGCATGTGTGGGCTCCTTCTCATCATGAGCGTGCAAAGAGCCGATTCCTGAGTCGTCGATGACGACGGCCATCTCTGCTTCTGTTTGCTTTGGTGGTGGTGGTAGTGGGTTTTGCTCAGCTGCTGCTGCTGCCTCTAAAGCTGCTCTGTAACGAGTGGTAACTACGCCGGCTTCCTGGACTCTCCAACGATTTTTAGTTCTTCTATATATCAAAGGATTATTCCAGTAATCGCCTTGGTGGTACCTTCTCATCAACAGCAGGAAAAACAAATAAGAAAAGAAAGAAATAAACTATTTACTCCTACGCACTACACACAAACATAAAGTAACACCATGCTTCCCCAGCAACGGCGCCATTTTGGCGGGCTCGGAAACGCGCGGATTAAGATTGGATCAAGTTATATGGAGGATAACTGAATCGGTTGGACCAGTTAGCAAATTGTCGTTGCCACTTAATTGAATCAATCCTCGAACCGAAACGCGCCAAAGATAATATTTATAACTCCCGATTTCGCACTACTTTAACAGTAAAGCGGCAAGTTCGAGGTCGATCCCACAGAGAAGTTGGTGTGTTGAGTGTGTGAGTAGTGAACAGGGGGTTGGCTGCTGCCACGCTTTAACTTGAGAGTTTTAACTACGGTTTTTATCTAGGCAGAATTCAAACTAGATAGCTTGATCAACGGAAATTTAAACACTGGGTCAAGTAAATTGCAGGTAATAACAGAAAAGTAAATGCGCGATTTAAAAGAGAGAATAACTTCGATTAAACTAAGATACGATTACAGCGTGAAAATAAACTAAGCTAACACTTCGAAAATAAAGAAAGCGGTAAACTGAGAAGAATCTTAGCGGGAAACTTAAGTTACGCCGACAGAAATGGTTATTCTGCAGCGCTCCCTTCGGTCGCCCTTTTAACTACGCTATCTAAGCTAAACTAGAGATCTGAACTAAACTAAGCTAAGAGAGCAGAACTAAGCTAAACTAAGCTAGAGAGCTGAACTAAGCTAAACTAAGCTAAACTAGGCGGAAAGTAAAGTCTCGGATACTTTCTTGTGGTGGCGTAGCCTCTGTTTATAAGCTCGATTCGGCCTCCAGCTGGATAACGATCTTGACAGGGAATATTCACTCATGCAGAGGATGAGCGACTCATTGATTGCTACGTGCTCTTTCTTCTAGAATAACGATGCTTTTGGATAACAAATTTCTGATCGGTTCGTCCTGGCGTCTTCACAAGCTGGCACGTGTCCCCTTCTAGAACGTCGTCCTGGGTAACAGAATGGTGCGCCACATCCAGCTCATTTCCTCACATTTTCCTTCTAGAAACCAGCGGTCCCCACTTTAACTGCTTGACCTCACCCCTCCATCAACTCCCCCCGATTTTTGGCCTTTTTCGACTTTTGTACGTGCTTGATAGATCAGTTCGGCCTTGCTGCCTTGGACAAGTAGCATTTATGCACATTTTAACACTTGTTTGCGCGATAAACCGATCAAGTAGTATATGTTTTACCCCCCAAAACCGATGCATGAAATGAGCCTTATCATCCACACTTCAAACTCTCAATCAGTCAGAAGCCGGCTAGTGATCAAGAAAGGAAGCTGATGTCTAAGGTTCCTTATGCAAGCATTGTTGGGAGTATTATGTACATGATGTTGTGTACCCGGCCAGATTTATCACATGCCATAAGTCTGACCAGCAGATACATGGCAGACCCGGGTGACACACATTGACAAGCTTTGAAGTGGATAATGAAGTATCTAGTGGGCACACAAGACTTGGGATTGTTGTTCTGCACAGTGGATGGTGAGAGTGAACTCATAGGCTACTGTGATGCAGATTATGCTGCGAATATTGATAGCAGAAAGTCCCAATCAGCCTATATCTTCAAGCTTTTTGGTACAACAATAAGTTGGAAGTCCAATCTTCAGCCGATGGTTGCACTCTCTACAACAGAGGCAGAATATATTTCTTTAGCAGAGGCAGTTAAGGAAGCTAAGTGGCTGAAGGGAATATTGGGTGACTTTGGTATGGTGCAGGAGGCTGTCACTATTTTCTGTGATAATAACAGTGCTATCAGCTTGGCTAAGCACCAAACTTTTCATGAAAGGAGCAAGCACATTGATATCAAGCTTCATTTCGTGAGTGATGAGATAGGCAGAGGTGTGGTGGCAGTAAAGAAGATTCACACCTCTGAGAATGCGGCTGACATGATGACTAAACCTCTACCGAGTGCTAAGTTTGAGCATTGCTTGGACTTAGTTAACTTGACTGCAAGAAGGTGAGGGAGTTTTGGCGAAGATGGAGCTGGTTTGATGGTCGATGCAACCAAGGTGGAGTTTGTTGGGCTTATGTGGCTGGATCAACCATTTGCGCGTCCCAAATGAATAAAAGACCCAGGCCCAAGTTCGGAGGCCCAATGAGATTAAAAGGCAGAAGCTGTTGGTTTTGGTTAAATTGAATAGCTGAGTTTCAGTTGTAGTTTCCATCAATTTCTGTTTTCATCTTCTTCCTCACCATCTTGTGTGATTCAAGAGAGCGTATAGAGAGGAGAGAGTGTACACTGTAATCTTGGCTCGCTAGTTGAGTGATTCACAACCGAGTTGTTTTCTCCGGTTGAGTAGCGAGCTAGAGTGTGTGTTATAATCGGTTTCTGTTGTGTTGTGCCGCAATAAAATTGTTTCACCTTCGTCCGTGGATGTAGATCCTATTGAGGATCGAACCACGTAAATACCGCATCGATCTTTGTATTTGTTTCATCAACGGTGATAAATCAAGGAATAAGGTGCACTGATGAATTTAACAAATAGCATTCGCGATGTATAATGTGGAGGTAGTTCGCTTTTAAATTTTCAAATTTTTGTCACATTTGGATTTTGCATATGATATCAACTTAGCAATTTGTCTGCAAATTACTAAATCATTAATTTATTTTGATTTGTCAATAAATTAAGATTTTCCGTTGATAGGACATGACGAGTATTTATTTGGAAATCTGGACCATCAACCAAAACACCGTCTTAATATATTAAATTAAATAATTTAATTTGTTGTAGTCTCTCTTCTATCCCGTTTCTCATATTTTCGTTCTTCCTTCCATCTCATTAATATAAATCATAATTGTTCTTGCTTATAATGTGATGGTTTTATGATTGATGTTAAATAGTCATGCATAAGTGAATCATCAATCCATGTTAGCGCCAAAATTTTGGTTACTCGCAAAATCGTAACAAATCATAATTTAGTAATTTATTGAAAAATTTAGAAGTTGATGTGCAAGATCAAAACTTAAGAAATTTTTTTAAGAATTTATAGAAAATTATCCTGATTTAACCCAAACTTAAGAAAATTTTTAAAAATTCTCGGTAATTAAACAAATCGCTCTAGTATATTTTAAGAATTGTTTCAATATTTTTGGCCAATTAATACTAATCAAATGCTCACTATTACAATGCCAAAAAATCTTATTTATATAAAAACAAAATCCGATCTTCCTGCATAGAATCATCTCCAACAGTTTTTAATCTTTTATCCTTCATACTACTTGTTTAGTTTTTCAAAATTTACATAAAAAAAATCCTTCACTTTTCCAATCATTCCTTTAGACTGCCTCGACTTCATTATGTTCAATTCCTTTCCAAAAATCCACCCAAATACGTAAATTAATCTCATTAAACCTCGTAAAGAAAACCCAAAGTATGAACAAACAATACATACGTACTTATCAATTTATAGAGCTCCTTGATGTAGCTTAGAATTGATCGATCGAATCTTCTAAGGCTGCTTATTCGATTGTTGGTATAGACTAAATAGTTGAAACTTTTATCCTCAGTCTATGAGATTTGAGCAAGACAAAATTATCAGTTATTCGGCATACTCAACTGACATATTACTATTTGAGCAAGACAAAATTTTATAGTGTTGTTCTACCATTTAAGTACTCCTATGTCATATGTTCTCTCTCGTCCGTGTACCCGGAAGGACCTTGTGCACACGGCCACGCCGCCTCCGGCAATGATCTCAGCCTCCGGCTTCCGCCTCCGTCACGCCCGCATTTTCTAAGGATAGAAAACATGGTTGATCGCGACTATGGGAGGATTAAAGAAACGGGGAAGAAAGGGGAAATCAACACAAATCGACCATAGCTCGAAACAAATGGGAATAGCTCGAATAAAATCAGAGTATCTCAACAATCAACAACACAAAAATGAATATCATCTCAGCGATACAAGAACTCAAAAGAATGACAACTACTCAGCGGAAGCATTTGAGAGAAGGAATATGCCACGTGTGAAGACATGAGCACTACACCCGTCACGCTCAACCTGCACATTTTTAAAAAGAAATGCAGGGCTGAGTACTTGATGTACCCAGTGAACACATGCCAAAATAATTTTCATAAAATATTGTGTCAACATTTAAAAGTGAACTCGGGGTCTTACAAAAAACCAAGTCACCAAAATATTTTCTCGCTCAAAAGTATGGCCGCGCAACCCATTTTTCTCTCTCCTCGTACCATATCTGAACCTCATATGTGAAACGAGAACGTGGCCACATTCTCGATCACTGGACCGGCCAACTCGAAAGATAGCACACGATCCCATCTGTGTACACTAGCTTGAATAGGGACTCACTCCCTAGACAAACCCGAATTCGATTGAACTCATAACTTCTAGTAGGGAATCACTCCCAACTAGGGCGATCAGATAGGCACATCCTCAAAAACAAAATACGGCATGACACAACATATTTGGAATTTAAGCACATAACTCATACTTAAAGATATTGCGTAAATTTAAAAGTAAGCCTGCACAATAATGTAGGATAGAAAGCCCACAGTAAAACTTTAGTTCGAAAGCCCACCTCGTTCTCTTAATATTCTGAACTTGAAAACTCTCACTTCGCCTTACTCGCTTGCGAAAGAAAACCCTTTTGAAATAAAATAATAAACTCATCAAACTCAAGAAAACATCTAATTAGAATGCATGGATCCTACCTGTGTGCTCGTATTATTCCTAATCTCCTCTTAGAAAGGTTTCTAGTTTCTCGTATTTTAAAACTCAGCCTGACTTCAGCTTTGCAAAAATAATTAATACACCAGCATAAATTTACTAATCAAGACATCCCACAAAACAAAATAATCCAACACAACATTAAACTCCCACCTATCGGCCCAACACATAAAAAGTAAATTAAAGTGGCCCAAAACCTTGAAACTAAAGAAAAGAAAGGAAAAGAAAAAAAACAGTACATATACTCCCATTCTTAAACATACAATACGTGTACTCCTTTTTCACTTTAAAAACAAAGACTGCAATATTAAAAGATAAAACAAGTAGGAATCAAAACTCTCATTCCCAAAATACATGTGCTGCCTCTCCTCCACTTTAATTTAAATCCATCAACCATTAAAATAGAGATTTAAAGTACTCCCTCCGTCCCGCACTACTCGCACCTTTCCTTTTGGGCACGGAGATTAAGGTATGAGTGATAGACAAAGTCAACAATTACAGCTGTAGGTATAAATTGTTACTAAAAATGGAAAGAGTGCAAATAACTTGAGACGCCCAGAAAGGAAATAAGTGCAAGTAGTGCGGGACAGAGAGAGTATAAAACACAAGAATGAACACCCATTCAAAAATCCAAATCCGTCGACTGCTCTCTCTCTCTACTGTATTTTTTTTCCTTCAAAAGAGCACACCCACGATTTGCATTTGTTGAACAAAACAAAATCCTTGAATTCATCTCTCTCCCTTCCGATTTCTCTCACAAAAAGATCAAAACGAGATCCCCAAATTAAAGAGAAATTCTCAAATTAAAGATATCCTTAAACCCGTCGGAGTCCGTCACTGCGTCGCCGCTTCGGCAGCCCTGATTCCACCCCGAAGCAGCCCCTTTTCCATTCTTGATTTAGTTATGTTCGGTTCTTAATTCGGTTTGCTTCGATTACTCGTTTAGAGATTGTTTACGGACTTCATGAGATGCACAAAAATGAGGCAATTGCAAAGGGGAAAAGATGTTGTGTATGTGGTGTACTAATGCATATGTTCGGCAGTATGGACGAATGTCTCAGCGGTGAAGGTGAAGATTTTACCTGAGAGGCGGTTTCTCTGGAAATTCTCTCTCGGATTTATGAAAAGTGGGAGACGTGTGGGGATGGTTATATATATATATTTATATATATATATATATATATATATATATATAGATATATATAGGTGAAATTGTTACTGAATGCCTCCTAATTCTCAGGGAAGAGATTTGAATGGAAGATTTGAGCATATCTACTGTTGGTCTCATATTGGATTCTTCAAAATTGGGCCTAAAAGAAAGAAATAATATGTGTTTTGGGCTCATAATCATTGGGTTTCAAATTGGGCTAGGAAAGAATAATTGTTTGGCTCAAAAAGTACTACTCTTCCCTCGACAAAAGAAACAAGGTCGAAAATTTTTCAAGTGCACAAACGACGGTCCTTTCAAGAACACAATAAAAAGGGTAAAAAAGGTCGGGGTGTTACTAAAGGGGCTGGCAGCGGAAGCGTGCGTTCATAACGGATCACATGAATTTGATCTATTTAGCAAATTATTTAGACAAAATCTATTCGCGTAATTATCACATGTATCATGCTCATAACTTGAATTAAAACATGCTTTAGCACAAAAAATCCCTAAAACATGCTTACTACGGAATTAGCCAATTTACCTTGTTGATTCAATCAAGAATCGATGATGGCTTGCTCCGTCTCCACGTGAAGATCTTCAATACAAGACCTCGGATCTTCTGACTGGTGTCCCGGACTATACGCTGATATTTATGTGGGCAAATCTCACCAACATACTAGGACTCGAATAATGGAAGACAGAACTCAGCTCACGGAGGAGGCACAAATTTCAAGCTCTCTCTTTAGAGGGGGACGAAAATTTTGATAATAAATTGTTATGTTTTCTGTCTCCTTTATTCTCCTATTTATATAAGTCACATATTGGGCCCAGTCAGGGATCAAAGGAAGAATTTGGAACAGGCCTCACCCAATTAGCTTTTTACTAATTAAATTGAACCCACAATTTAATATAAGCTTATATTGGAATATTACGAGCAGCCACTACAGAAGTAATATTGCACTGCCTTCCAAATCCGAAATTACAAGTATCCCGGGTTTCCTTTAATTGCATTTGATTCATTTCCCGCGCTTAAGATGGAAACATCCATTAATTAATTAATGTATGCTATAAACTTAATTAATTAACATATTTTGAATTCCAAGAGTGGACTTAGCAAGAAACTCTTATTTATTATTTATAGAGTAATCAAACTCCAACTAGCTAGGTTCCGAATAATAAAACCTCGTTTCGAGCTCCTCTTGTGGATGTTATCAAACGAGACTCTCCTCGCGCACGTTTCAACATAATAGCAATCCTAGCACCTCTAGATAATGATCACCACTACCCAATATACCTGGATCGTTGGGTTACGAAAAACCCGCACCTTTGGTAAGTCAAAGTAGTGGATCCTCAATATCGTATGCTCAATGCTAATGTACATTGATTAAGAAATTAATTTTCAAGACCTCGTCTTTCAGTAGATAGCATAAAGACTCGTCTTGCTGTTAGATCCATTCAGTGCTATACCACACCAACGTCATCTTATTTCAATAAGGTTTAGAAATAATCGGACTGACATTGCAAACTTTCGCGATAGGTAGTCTAGGCCTATCTAGGTTGTGAAATTCTTATTTTTCTTTGTTTAGAATTGACCGTGTTACCTTAAATTGGACGACGCCCACAACCGGTCTACTAAAACAAAGACTTAGACTTTGTTACGTTTGCTCATACATTTAAATATGTAATAAACAACCATTAAATGTAAAACATAACAACATTATGACAAAAATAATCTGTTGCATTTATTGGAAAATAACCATTAGAGTTTTACAGTATCCAATCACTCGAAAGGTGATTTCTAGTATACAAAACCCTAACAATCTCCCACTTATACTCAAAATAGCTTTCGAGTATACAAAATAGTAGTGCACACGTCTAAATTTCTCCCACTTATACTGAAAGCGAGTTGAGGTCTTGAATTAGTCGAACTCCCATCCCTTCAACGTGGCATTCAAACGGTTTCACCGCCAAAGCCTTTGTGAAAAGATCTGCCAGGTTGTTCTCTGACGCAATCTTGTCCACTTTTATGTCTCCTCTCTGCACTATATCTCTAATGATATGATACTTCCGCTCTATGTGTTTGCTCGCTTTGTGAGTTCATGGTTCTTTCGAGTTTGCCACAGCACCAGAATTGTCACAATAAATGGTGATGATCTTGGGCAGATTCGAAACCACACCTAAATCCATAAGGAAGTTCTTGAACCATACCGCCTCTTTTGCAGACTTCGAAGCGGCTACATACTCGGCTTCCATGGTCGAGTCCGTGATGCATTTCTGCTTCACACTCTTCCAAATTACGGCTCCACCTCCTAAGGTGAAAACATATCCTGAAGTAGATTTTCTCGAGTCCTGATCAGCTTGAAAGTCTGAGTCAGTATATCCCAAAGGACAGAGCTCGGCTGCATTGTAAACTAGAGCATAGTCCTTAGTCCGTTTAAGGTACTTGAGTATGTTCTTTACGGCAGTCCAATGTCCTTGGCCCGGATTCGACTGATATCTTGCCACCATGCCAACAACAAAGCAAATATCTGGTCTAGTACAAAGCATAACATACATGAGACTTCCAACTGCCGAAGCATATGGAATCCTTCTCATTGCTTGTATCTCTGACGGCGTTTTAGGGCACATCTCTTGAGATAAATGGATGTCATGTCTAAAAGGTAAGAAACCTTTCTTGGCGTCCTGCATGCTAAAACGACTAAGTACTGTTTCGATGTAAGATTTTTGAGATAAGCACAACATCTTCTTCTCTCGATTCTGAAGAACCTTCATCCCGAGGATGTGTCCCGCGTCTCCCATATCCTTCATCTCGAACTGGTTTGATAACCATGTTCGAACTGATGACAACATCTTTTTATTGTTTCCAATTAGAAGAATGTCATCTACATATAAAACTAAGAACACCACATTCCCCTTATCAACTTTCTTATACACGCAGCTTTCACTTGGGCACTTTTCGAATCCAAACTTGCAAACAGTTTGATCGAAACATTGGTTCCACGATCTGGATGCTTGCTTGAGGCCATAAATGGCCTTCTTAAGCTTCCAAACCATGTGTTCTTTGCCCTTTATGGCATATCCTTCAGGTTGTTCCATGTAGATGGTCTCCTCAAGACTGCCGTTTAGAAACGCAGTCTTAACGTCCATCTGCCATACATCCCAATCCATATAAGCTGCAATAGACAACAGTATCCGGATCGATTTGAGCATGGCCACTGGGGAGAAGGTCTCATCATAATCGATGCCTTCCTTTTGGGTATACCCCTTGGCCACTAGTCTTGCTTTGAAGACTTTAACTCGTCCATCGGGTCCACGTTACGTTTATATATCCACTTGCTCCCAATGACAGTACAACCTTCGGGTAGGACGGACAAATCGTAGACGTCTTTGTCTATCATAGATTGTAGTTCCGAATCCATTGCTTTTACCCATTCGCAATGATCGACATCTGCCTGCGCCTCCGCAAAGTTCCAGGGATCTAATACATTGCTGTCCGAGGAGTGATCCATAGATTCTCCCAAACCAATATATCTGTCGGGCTCATGTGAGACCCTCCCACTGCGGCGCGGCACTACAATATTTTGAGTAGAAGTTGAAGTTTCGGGAATTGTTTGTACACTTGGTACTTGTTCTTGGTTAATGGAACTTGTGACAAAAGTTATCTCATCAAGAGCCACTTCACTGCTGGGTTTATGATTCATTACATAGTCTTCCTCTAAGAATGTCGCGTGAGTGCTCATAATGACTTTCTTATCTCGGAGACTAAAGAATCCATAACCTTTCGTTCCTTTGGGGTATCCTATAAACAAACATACCTCCGTCCTAGATCCTAGCTTAGTTTGATCCTTTTCCAATACATGAGCCGGGCAACCCCAAACCTTGAGATGTGCTACATTGGGCTTACGTCCAGTCCAAAACTTATATGGAGTTTTAGGTACGGATTTTGATGGTAAATTGTCTAAAATGTGACTTGCGGAAAGCAAGGCATGTCCCCAAAACGAAATAGGCAGACGTGCATATCTCATCATCGATCGAACCATGTTTAATAAGGTCCTGTTCCTTCTTTCAGCCATGCCATTCTGCTGGGGCGTGCCCGGCGCAGTCAGTTGGGATTGAATTCCCACATCCGATAAGTAGTCCAAAAATTCGGCACTGAGGTATTCGCCTCCACGATCAGATCGTAGGCATTTGATATTCTTCCCATGATACTTCTCCACAAGAGTCTTAAAGTCTTTAAACTTGACAAAAGACTCTGACTTGTGACGCATCAAGTAGACATATCCAATTTTCGAGAAGTCATCAATAAATGTGATGAAGTATCGAAAACCACCTCTTGCCTCAGTTGACATTGGTCCACATACATCGGAATGAACGAGCTCAAGTTCTTCCTTGGCCCTATTGCCCTTAGCCTTAAAAGGCCTCTTGGTCATCTTGCCTTTTAAGCATGACTCACACTTATGAAAAGGTTCCTCCTCTAGACCTTTGATAAGATCTTGTTTAACAAGAGAATGGATCCTCCTTTCATTGGCATGACCAAGTCTAAGGTGCCACAAGTACGTTTTGTTCATTGAACTTGAAGGTTCCTTTCGTTTCTTTGAAATTTTCGATGTTGTATTGAGTTCTGATTTGCGATTTTTAAACTGTGTAGAAGTGATTGTGTACAGATTGTTTTCCATGATACCACAATAGATATAAGAACCATCTTTCTTAATAACGCAGTTGTCATTAAAAGAAATCGAATATCCATCATAAACCAATTTAGAAACTGAAATTAAATTTATTCTAAAAGAAGGTATTAACAAAACATTCTTTAAAATCAAAAATCTATCACTACTAAAACGTAAATAAATGTCTCCAATTGCAACGGCTGCCACTTTGGTAGCGTCGCCCAGCTGGACTTCGATCTCACGATCATGTAGCCGTCTTGTCACCTGCATTAAGTCAGGATCAAAACAAATATGATCAGTGGCTCATGTGTTAATAACCCAAGTGCAAATTGATGTCGAAGTCAAACAAGACTCGACAACTAGAGCCTGGTGCATACCTGTAGCCTTGCCTCGTTTAGGACAGTTTGGCTTCCAATGCCCCTTCTCTCCACACTTGAAACACTTCCTCGTGGGCTTCTTGTTAGCCCTCTTCTTCTTCTTTCCCTTAGCTATCTTGGCCGGTCCTGAGTTCGGTGCCTGCCTTTTTCCTTTGCTAGGCTTTAAGCCAGAGGAACGAGGCGCCGAAATCATCATGGCCGCCTAAGCCTGGACCATAAGGTCCTCTGCCGACTGAATTTCAGTCAACAGCTCTGCCAAGGTGTAATTCCTTTTGTTCATCTCGAAGTTGAGCTTGAACTGTTGGAAGCTAGGGGGAAGACTTTGAAGGATGATAGTCACCTGGGACTCGGGATCGATCGTCCCTCCCAAGACCTCAATTTGGTTGAGGTGGCCCATCATCTCGAGGACGTGGTCCCTCACAGACGAGCCTTCCTTCATTGTCTTCGACATGATACTCCGAAAGGCTTGAGACTTAGCCGTTCGATTCTGAGTACCAAAAAGATTCTTGAGATTCTGCATAATCTCGGCGGCAGTTTCCATAGCAGAATGCTGGTGCTTGAGTACTGATGACATAGATGCCAACATGTAGCACTTAGCCATCTCATTCGCCTTATGCCACTTTCTATGTGCATCTCTGACTCCTGCCGCAGCGTTAGCCGCCGGTATTGGAGGTCGCGGGGTGGTGAGCACAAAGATGTACTCATCTGCTGTGAGAACGATGTCCAAATTTTATTTCCATTCTATGTAATTTTGGCCCTCGAGTTTATTTTCTTTGAGAATTGCAGAAAGAGGATTGAACGACATATTGACGATTTGGATTGCACTGCAAAACAGAGTATTTTACTATTGTCATAAACTTATGTAAGAAGTTTGATTAGATTAACCATAAAACTTTTCAAAATCTTATAACTGTAAAATTAAAATTTTGTACCCTGCAGAGGAAGTCAATACGCATTAAAATCTTACAGTTTTACTGGTCACAACACCGACGAATAGTCCAGAGACCACAGAGTGGCATGGCCGCCAAATGTTGCCTAAGCAAGACTATCTCTTTAGCATTACAAAGTCTTGTTTCTACAACACACTCCCATAACAATGCTTATGTGCTGCTAACAAGATCAAGCTATCTCATAAATTCTGTGTGAACTTCTGAATCTCGTAGTTTCTTAGGATTATTGTCCCCACAGAGCAGGTGGCGATAATATTGGAAACCACATTCTAGTTCATACTATTTATATTTGAGAAGTCCGCCCTCATGAACTTGCTATTTTCTTAGGATTATTGTCCCCACAGAGCAGGTGGCGATAATATTAGAAAAAGGCTTCATAAATTGCAGACCAATTGATGGAGACCATATACAAACGTTGAGTTCGTAATTATAGCTTAGATATTTCGGTTATGGTTTTTCTTTAATTATCCTTAGTCTTAGGGCAGAGAAAGACTTGGTTAAATTCTGTTGGTATTTGATCTACTGGATAATTAAATCTTTTATTAATTGGTATCTTCCTTTAGGGAATAATTATTCTAGAATATAATTCTTATTCATGTCTACTATAAGATTTGACTAAAATAAATGAATTATTTAATTCTTAATAAGACATAAAAATTAAATTTAAATTAATTCCATGTTCAAGATTAAGAAGAGATATTTCATTATTTAATGTATTCATACATATCTATTAGGAAACTATTAAATTATTCTTATCCATATCATCTAGGAATCAAAATATTATTATTTATTTCCATAGATATAGAAAATAATAAAAATATTCCTTAAATCTAGATAAATATTAGGAAACTATTAAATTATTCTCATATATATCATCTAGGAATAAAATAATATTATTTATTTCCATAGATATAGATAATAATAAAAATATTCCTAAAATCTAGGTAAATCTTCCAAAAAGATTTTATTTTCATTAAATAATAATATTTTAATGATATCTTTTAATAAAATAATTAAATAATCATTAAAATAATCTTTCATCGTTATCTCATCGTACAAGGTTCGCACGAAAGATGAACGACGAAAATCCGACGAGTTCTTCGTCGGACCACGACGCACGAAGCGTCTCGGCCTCCAGCGCGCAGATGGCGCGCCAGCGTCTAAGCCAGCGGCTCGTCGGGTGTCGCCAGCGTCTCGGCCTGGAGCGTGCGCGAAGGCGCAGCTCCTCTCGGCCAGCGGCGAGCACCCGTCATGGCGTCTCGGCTCTACGGGTGCCGACGCTTCTCGGCCAGGTGCGCACGCGGCGGCGTGCGCCTCTCGGCCAGCGTCTCGGCGCCCGTCTCGGACATTCGAGCCGTCGGGTGGCGCGAGCTCTCGGCCAGCGGCGCGCACGGTGGCGCACCCGCTCTCGGCCAGCTCAAACCTTCCGCCTAGGGTTCGGCCTGGTGTCTCGGCATCTCGGCATGTTCTCGGTTGAACTGTCGTGCCACTCCATCAGCCGCGTCGACCTCGACCCGGGTTCCGTCTGGTGCGTGTGGTCTCGGCCGGCGGCGCGCACGAGCCCTACTCTTCTGCGCGTCGCCCCGTGATCACGGCTCCCGGCTCCCACTGTCTCGACATCCCTACCTCGATCGCACGTGGTGCGTTCGAGCAATTCAAGTTCTTTGATTCGATAGTTCTTGAGTTCATCATGCATAAAATTAAACAAAAACACTAAGAACATGCTTCGCAATCAAATAACACATGAATACATGAATTTCGTGAAATTTAAATCCAAATAATCAGAGCCAAAGACTGGCTCCGATACCAACTAAAGGGGCTGGCAGCGGAAGCGTGCGTTCATAACGGATCACATGAATTTGATCTATTTAGCAGATTATTTAGACAAAATCTATTCGCGTAATTATCACATGTATCATGCACATAACTTGCATTAAAATATGCTTTAGCACATAAAATCCCTAAAACATGCTTACTACGGAATTAGCCAATTTACCTTGTTGATTCAATCAAGAATCGATGATGGCTTGCTCCGTCTCCACGTGAAGATCTTCAATACAAGACCTCGGATCTTCTTACTGGTGTCCCGGACTATACGCTGATATTTGTGTGGGCAAATCTCACCAACGTACTAGGACTCGAATAATGGAAGACAGAACTCAGCTCACGGAGGAGGCACAAATTTCGAGCTCTCTCTTTAGAGGGGGGACGAAAATTTTGATAATAAATTGTTATATTTTATGTCTCCTTTATTCTCCTATTTATATAAGTCACATATTGGGCCAGTTGGGAATCTAAGGAAGAATTTGGAACAGGCCTCACCAATTAGCTTTTTACTAATTAAATTGAACCCACAATTAATATAAGCTTATATTGGAATATTACGAGCAGCCACTACAGAAGTAATATTGCACTGCCTTCCAAATCCGAAATTACAAGTATTCCGGGTTTCCTTTAATTGCATTTGATTCATTTCCCGCGCTTAAGATGGAAACATCCATTAATTAATTAATGTCTGCTATAGACTTAATTAATTAACATATTTCGAATTCCAAGAGTGGACTTAGCAAGAAACTCTTATTTATTATTCATAGGGTAATCAAACTCCAACTAGCTGGGTTCCGAATAATAAAATCTCGTTTCGAGCTCCTCTTGTGGATGTTATCAAACGAGACTCTCCTCGCGCACGTTTCAACATAATAGCAATCCTAGCACCTCTAGATAATGATCACCACTACCCAATATACCTGGATCGTTGTTATGAAAAACTCGCATCTTTGGTAAGTCAAAGTAGTGGATCCTCAATATCGTATGCTCAATGCTAACGTACATTGATTAAGAAATTAATTTTCAAGACCTCGTCTTTCAGTAGATAGCATAAAGACTCGTCTTGCTGTTAGATCCATTCAGTGCTATACCACACCAACGTCATCTTATTTCAATAAGGTTTAGAAATAATCGGACTGACATTGCAACCTTTCGCGATAGGTAGTCTAGGTCTATCTAGGTTGTGAAATTCTTATTTTTCTTTGTTTAGAACTGACCGTGTTACCTTAAATTGGACGACGCCCACAACCGGTCTACTAAAACAAAGACTTAGACTTTGTTACGTTTCCTCATACATTTAAATATGTAATAAACAACCATTAAATGTAAAACATAACAACATTATGACAAAAATAATCTGTTGCATTTATTGGAAAATAACCATTAGAGTTTTACAGTATCCAATCACTCGAAAGGTGATTTCTAGTATACAAAACCCTAACAGTTACAGCCTCTCACCCGCCACCTCAGAGAATAGTTGAAGATTGAATGGTGGCGATTGTCGAATCCAACACAAAACCGACACTCGAACAAACCTTTTTTCTTTGAAGAAACTTTCACTTAATGGATCATATCTATAGCTACTATCAATTCACACATTCATATCGTTAATTTCTTTTTGTTTAAACTGATACGAACGGCAGGTCCAAGGCCAAGGCGGACGCGACCACGACTCCCCTTAGACTACCCGGAAGGCCCGTCACAAGATCCATGAGATAAAAGCTTCGGGAGGGCGTTTCAAACTTCATCCGGAGAGCAATAGAGGAGGCAGACGGAACGCCCGGTCGGGCGAATCCACCCCTCCAAAACACCTGATCGGGCGTTTCTGCGCCGAGTGTCGTCCACGTTCCAGAGAGTTCGCCCGGTCGGACGAACTCACCATCCCAAAACGCCCAACCGGGCGTTTGACAAAGCTGCGACGGAGTCCAGAGAGTTCACCCAGTCGGGTGATTCCACCTTTCCAAAACACCTGATTGAGCATTTTCGACAACAGGCGAGGAGTCCAAAGAGTTCGCCCGGCCGGGCTATTTCACATGTCCAAAATGCTCGATCGGGCGTTTTAACTATTTTAGCCGAATTTCTTGTTTTTTGAACCCTTTTCTTGGGATTCCAACCCTAGCTATAAATACTATTTTGTAAGACTTTTGTTGGCAGACTTTGATGAATGATATTTTGAAGACTCCTTTGAGAGCATCTCTCTTGTGAGATTTTTATCCAAATTCCTACATGTAGGTTGCTTGGTTTATGTTCATTAGACTAGATCAAGTATAGGTATGCATTTATGGTGGTGTAGTCATGAATGTGGAGCCGATGGAGTGTTTCCTTGGGTTAAAGTAGCCTAGGGTTGCCCACATCTTCTTGTGGGAGGTCATAGGTCCCCAAAGAGGATTCCTCCCTCTTTACACCCTTCTTCATTTTCTAACCTCTCCACCAAACTCTTTTTTTAGCCTAGTTTTTGTGGCTAGCTCAACCTAACATTTTTATCTTAATTAAAAAAATTGAGGTCAAACACTATTTTGGGTATTTCTTGGGCACATGGAAGGATTCCCTCACACGAATCCTTATAAAATTGGGGTCAAACACTATTTTGGGTATTTCTTATCCTAGTTGCCTAGTAAGTGTTTGATTATATGCCTCTATGAAATTTCTTTTTCTTTGTTTTTCCTTGTTTTATCCCATGTTTGTTTATTGGTCTATTGTTGTTGGATTGAGCTGATGTTTGGTATGTACTAACCTTGATATATGAACTAGTTACCTGCAAAATATCAACCCAAAATTCAATATTTTGATAGGTCAAATTAATGTGTGAAGTTGTTGCCCTATTTTGTGCCCTAATTTGACAGATTTGGGGAAAATGTAAAATCAAGGGTATTCTCAAAAATCTACTATATTGGGGATATTTTTCCCTCTTTCTAAACCCTCTAATCTTGTTATCCACCAAGTTGCATTAATTTTGGGGTTGGGTAGCCATATCAAAAAAATTCCTAAAGATCAGCCATGAGTTACATGAATTTTCAGCTCAACTAAGTTTTTTTGTTAGCTTCCTTAGGCATTGAACCTTACTTTCACATGCTTGATTGGCTTTACTTACTTGGTTATATTGCCTACGTGTATACCTTGATTGATTTGTCTTTGCACTTGCATTTGGAAATTTGGATCGAGAGTGACAAAAAATTATGGCGGATTTGAGGGATCTAAAAGAAGGCCAAACAACAATGCAAGTCACTCGAGATCCTATGTTCGGGGATTTGAAGGAACTCAAGGAGAACCAAGTATCCATCCATGAAAACCAGGATTTTCTCTACGACGAGCTCAACGCTTTGAAGGCCTTGCAACTATCAAGGTCAAACACCCCTTAGAGGATCTTTGTGGCTCTATATGTTTCTCTAAAATTGATTTGGCTAGTGGATACCACCAAATTCGCATGAAAGAAGGAGATGAATGGAAAACCGCTTTTAAAACCAAATTTGGCTTGTATAAATGGCTTGTGATGCCTTTTGGTTTAACTAATGCCCCTTCTACATTCATGCGTTTGATAAATCATGTGCTTCGTCCTTTCATTGGGAAATTTGTGGTGGTATATTTTGATGATATTTTGATTTATAGTCGTAGTGTTGAAGAACATGATAGTTATCTTAGGAATGTGCTTGAAGTGTTGAGAATGCATGATTTATATGCCAAGTTGCCTAAATGCACTTTTTGTGTTGAGGAAGTTTTGTTTCTTGGTTTTGTTGTGGGAAATGAAGGAGTGCGGGTAGATGAGGAGAAGGTGAAAGCCATTAGGACCAACACCTAGGAATGTGAGTGAGGTTAGGTCTTTTCATGGCCTTACTAGCTTCTATAGGAGGTTTGTTAGGGATTTTTCCCTCAAAAGCTTCACCCATGTTGAGTTTAAGTGGGTGGAGGAGCAAGAGAGAGCGTTTAATACTTTGAAAAATGACCTCACACATGCTCCCTTACTAGAACTCCCTAATTTTGATAAAACTGTTGAACTTGAATGTGATGCAAGTGGTGTGGGGATTGAGGGAGTTCTCATTCAAGAGGGTAAGCCCATAGCTTACTTCTCGGAAAAGCTAAATCAAGCTCAATTGAACTATCCTACGTACGAGAAGGAGTTGTATGCTATAGCCCGTTGCCTTGAGCATTGGCAACATTACTTGATGCACAAGGAGTTTGTGATACACACGGATCATGAGTCTATTAAGTTCTTAGGAGGGCAACATAAACTTGATAAAAGGCATGCTAAGTGGAGTGTTTTCCTTGAGACTTTTCCTTATATCATTAAGTATAAGAAGGGAAAGGACAATGTGGTTGCCGATGCTCTTTCTAGGAAACCTTTTGAGACCTTGCATGATGGTGCTTTACTTGTGAGTGATACAGTGTGTTTGAGAAAGCATGTGCTTGCTATGTGTGCCTCCAATTATGTTGGATTTGAGTATATTAAAGACCTTTATGAGTATGATCATGACTTTTCTTCTATTTACGAAGCTTGTGAAAAAGGTGTTTTTGAAAAATACTATAGGTTGGATGACTATCTTTTTAGGGAGAATAGGGTGTGCATACCTTCATGCTCGTTGAGAAATTTATTGATTAAGGAGGCTCTCACCTAGGGGGCGTAATAGGTCATTTTGGATTGCTTAAAACTTTTGACATACTAAGTGAGCATTTCCTTTGGCCTTACATGAAGAAGCATGTTGAAAAGTTTTGTAGTAGTTGCTTAGAGTGTAGGCAAGCCAAGTCTAAATCTAACAGTTTTGGTCTCTACACCCCTTTGCCTACTCCTACACATCCTTGGGTAGACTTGTCCATGGACTTTGTTCTAAGTCTCCTAATGTCTCTTAGAAAAAATGATAGCATTTTTTTAGTGGTGGATAGATTTTCCAAAATGGCTCACTTCATTCCATGTCGGAAGACAGGTGATGCCAAATTCATTGCTAGTTTATTTTTCAAGGAGGTGGTAAGAATCCATGGGGTCCCAAGAACTATTGTGAGTGATACATCAAATTTTTGAGTTTCTTTTGGAAAACACTTTAGGGTAGGATGGGTACCAAACTTCTTTTCTCTACTACCGCACACCCCCAAACGGATTGCCAAACGGAAGTTGTAAACCGTTGCAAACATTCTTCTCCGTGCCTTGGTTTTTGAAAACAAAACTTCTTGGGAAGAATGTTTACCTATAGCCGAGTTTGCTTATAATAGGACCATACATTCCATAACCCAATAATTCCCTTTTGAGGTTGTCTATGGTTTCATTCCATAACCTAATAATTCCGTCACAAGAATCTTTATCATAAACCATTGTTGGTATCACGAGTAGAGACTTGTGTAGTAAATACTAGTAACTTGTTAATTCCCATTCAAGTAAACCAAAAACAAAAGGCAAAAGACACCTAAAATGCTAAAGCTTGAAAAGGACAAAATATAGAGGATTAGATAGAATCCCAGTATTATAAACCAAGCCATAGCATGCACACTCCTCCTTGTCATCAATCGCCATTGCAAACAGAGGCAGTCCCACCTTCCAAATCAGCCCTCAAACTCTCCACCCGCTGCTAATTCTCCTCCAATTTGGCCTGCAAACGCCCAATCTCCTCCACCTCCTTCTCCATCTCCACCTCCGACAGCTTAAGCTGCTCGTGCTGCCTCCCCAATTGCTCGTTTGCCTACCACATCTTCTTCTCAATCACCCCTCTCTTCTCACTCTTCATGAGCACATCCTCCTTCTCCTTCGCCTCCAACAACTTCATTACCCGCTCCCTTACCGCCCCAACTTGGAAACCATACCTTTCCAAGTCCAACAACGTCTCCTGCAGCTCGTCCGCCACACTCTTCGGGTCACTGAACTTCAAACTGCGGATCGCTTCCACCACATCCATGAACGTCACCATACATCCTATCGCCAACCCCTCCCGCTGGTTCTCCTTGACGGCAAGCAGTGGCTCAAAATGCGGCCTCTGATGCAGCAGCTCCTCCATCGACTCCATGGATTTCCATATAGCATTAGAGCATCCGCAGCGACGGACGTCGGACCGGCGTGCTAGATGTCCGCGCGGGACGTCCGCCATTAGGCGTGGGATGGATAGATGCGGAAGTCCACTGCGGACGCCACAGATCCACGGCATTCCGACGACGTCCGTCGGGAAGTCCGCCATTGAGGGTTCCCGACGGACGTCCCGATTTTTAATTTTTTTTAATTTTTAAAAACTCTATATATACGGCTCATTGAACTTCATTTCATTCGCACCACTTGTTTTAACGAGTTTCTCTCTCTCTCTCTCTCTACGTTTCTTTTATATGTCTAGAATGGCTAGTGGTAGAGGTGCGGGTGGTGGTGGTGGTAGGGGTGCTGATGATGTATGCCGGCGAATTAAAGAACAGTTGCGGGCCGTTACGTCTAGGGAGATAAATCGAGCGATACAAGCGGCCTTGCAGCAGCAGCAGCAGCCGGCGGTACCTCGACCCATCTATAGTCGAACTATAGTACCCCGGGAACACATCACTGTATACCGTCGGTTGTATGAGGACTACTTCGCTCTGGAGCCGCGGTTTGGGGAGTACATGTTCCGACGACGTTTTAGGATGCATCGTCCGCTATTTCTGCATATTGTGGGCGCTTTAGAGCGTCGGTACGAGTATTTCAGGATGAGGAGGATGCGGTTGGTAAACCCGGCCACACGCCCATACAGAAGTGCACTGCCGCAATCAGGCAGCTGGCATACGGAGGTGCGACCGACATGTTCGATGAGTACCTCCACATCGGCGAGATGACTGCCCGCGAATGTCTGAAGTATTTTTGTGAGGGCATTAGGGAGATATTCAGGGATAGGTATCTTCGGAAGCCTACCCTCAAAGATTGCCAGGATCTTATGGATATGCACGGGAGTCAGCACGGGTTTTTGGGAATATTGGGCAGCATAGTTTGTATGCATTGGGAGTGAAAGAACTGCCCTGCCGCCTGGAAAGTGGTGTACACTACCGGTTTCAAGGGCAAGAATCCCGCGATGATCCTTGAAGCGGTAGCTGACTACCGGCTGTGGATTTGGCATGCGTATTTTGGAGTAACTGGATCGAACAACGACATCAATGTCCTCCTCTCGTCGCTCCTTTTCAACGACCAGTGCATGGGTGTTGGTCCGGCCGTCAGTTTCCTCGCCAACAGCAACCAGCACAATATGGGCTATTATTTGGCGGATGAGATATACCCTATGTGGCCCGTCTTCGTGAAGACGATCAAATGCGCAACAGACAAAAAGAAGATCTATTTTGCGGGTCGTCAGGAGGCAGCGCACAAGGATGTGGAGTGGGCATTTGGTGTGCTTCAGGCTCGATGGGCGGTAGTGAAGGGTCCATCACGGCTGTGGTATATTGACAGCATCGCTGATATCATATACGCATGTATTATCATGCACAACATGATTGTCAAAGATGAAGGTCCAACACTGACTGATTAGGCCAATGATGATGTTGATGCTGCCGGTCCAAGCCACAATTTGGCCACCGCCAATGTACGTATGGGGATACCCCAATGAAGAGGTAAATCGAGTCCGTGCATTTTCTGACATGCGCTAACGACAAGCCAATATTCGACTCCAGAACGATATAACTGAATAGCTATGGATGCGGAGAGGTCATCGTTGATATTTATAATATAATTTGTTTAGACTTTTTTTTGTTGAAATGTGCTTTTTTATTTTTGAGGGAACATCTTTTTAGGTCCACGAACTTTGCCGAATTATCAATTTAGGTCCGTGAACTTTGAAAATATCATTTTAGGTCCGTCAACTATAAGTTAATATCATTTGAGGTATTTTGAATTTTTTTTGGATGAAAATGCCCTTAAGGCCTTCAAAGGGAAATTTGAACAATTCTTTCGCCACTCATCTTGCGTCAAACACCTAGAGTCCAACAATTTTTTTTCCTACTGTTTAATTCAATTACCATCCAAATTTAATTTAAATATAATTAAAATTTGCCGTAAAAAATAGTACATTTTTCAATTATTAGATGACCAATTATATAGGGATAGTGAATTGGGACTTAGATACTTTATTTTATTTTTTAAATTTAAACTGTATTTTAAGAACTTACTATAGGTGATTTGTGAATTATATTTAGTTTATTTATTTTGAAATTGGATAACTATTAATTTGGATTGTCATTCGGAGTATTATTTATATGAATTTCAGAATGAGATCAATTACCATCCAAATTAAATTTAACTATAAAAATTTGCCATTAAAAATTGTTGGACTATAGGTCTCTGGCGCAAGATGATTGGCGAAAGAATTGTCCAAATTGCCCTTTGAAGGACTTAAGGGCATTTTTATCCAGAAAAAGTTCAAAATACCTCAAATGATATTAACTTATAGTTGACGGACCTAAAATGATATTTTCAAAGTTCACGGACCTAAAATGATACTTCGGAAAAGTTCGTGGACCTAAAGAGATGTTCCCTCTTTATTTTTTTATTTAATGAAATTATCATTGCACTTTCTTCGTCCGTATTCGTGTCAAAATTTTAATTCCGTAATTTATTTAATTCTGTAAATTGTTTAATTTGGTGAATTTGTGAATTTTTATTATTGTGGATGTCCGTCGGGATGTCCTTGGGGATGTCCGTCATTGTGCAGTGGGATGTTCTTATGACGTGACAGTAGAGTGGGATGTCCTTATTACGTGGCAGGAGGTGATTTTAGGAAGTCCGTCGGGGATGTCGGCCGGGACATCCGTCCCACTGTGGATGCTCTTACGTTTCACAAAAGACAGTTTCTGCACAGAATCATCATCATTATCAATCAATGGCTACATGGATGGAATGTGTACATCCTGTATTTCATCAACGTGCTCTGTTTCTGTTTCAATTTGGGGCTTGTACTTTTTCGGAGAAGCCATAGAATCAGAAAAGGTGGATTTTCTTCTACTTGTCGACGACTTTGGTGTTACTTCAATGACCCTTTTCCCATCCTTCCATTCCAAATACAGCCTTAATTCCGACCGATCAAACTGCATAGTAGAATCATTTTCCTCAAAAAACACAATGTACTCATTCTTCTTAACCTTCTTCGTAATCACTCCACTCCACCACCCACAATAGAAGAACACATCCACTTTCTCAGAAACCCCAATTTCCTATCGCCTAGAACCGGAGGGCAAGGCCTAATACGACCACATTCAACCTCTTCTTCGCCATTTTTACCAATAAACCCCATTCCCCAAATACCCAACAAGCACCACCGGAAACCAAGCGCTATCTATCTCAATTGAAACCTCCACCTTATCTCTCACCGAAATTCCATTTTCCTCCTCTCTTTGAGGCCAGATCCAAACCCCATCGGCCCAATCCTAGAGCGGCCGTAGCCTCAACGGCGCAAACTCGCGCTCGTCGCGCAGATTCTCAAACGTCACCACGAACCTCTCCCCGCCGTCCACCACGGCGGTGACGACGCCCTCCCATAAGCCGTCTTTGTAGTACGCTTCGACGAAGTCGTTCACCTCGAAGCCCTTGCCCGCCTTGTGCGACGGCGGGGGCAACGGCCGCAGGTTGTCAGAGCGGCCTTTGCTCGCCAGGAGACTTTGTACATTACGTGAAGCTTCCCCTGATTTTCGGGGTCAACATTTTTGGGCAGAGGGATCATCTTGCCGATGTAACGTACGCCTGCGTCGTTTTCCAGTACTTCAACTGCGGAACCCACCGGAAAATGGTGGCTGACGCTGAGTGGTGAGTTTTGGGGATGTACCGCTTCCTCTTCTCCCATTTTTCTTAGAGTATGCACAATAGTGTGGACACTTCCCCTGGACAAGCCACTTTTTTTCACGGTCACTTCTAATTTGTCCACAGCCACAAAAAAAAAGTTTCCACAGCGATAGTGGACACTTTTTTTTAGCCACATTTCACTTTATTTTATTTTTTGTATATTTTAATTTAATTGTAAATAATATTATCAGACTGTAAATAATTAGAAAACGAGATAATAATAAAATTAAAAAAAGTATTGGGACCAAATATTCGTTGTATTATGGATACGGGAAAATATACAACGAACATTTAAAAAAAATCAAATAAAAACACCTCCACCATCTACTCGGTGGCGGAGTCGGAATCTGCCGCCTCTTCTCCACATCCTGCGCCTCCGTTGCCCGCTGCCTCCGCCGCCGCCCCCCGCCGCTGCACCAGACCACCCCTGCTGCTCCCTGATCTTCTGCATGAGCTCGTAGTATATCGCCTTGGTGACCGGGTCGGTCGCGGACTCGTAGAAACGGCAGTTCTCTTGCGTTTCATCAACTGCACATCCAGGTTCCTGTTCAAGATCGAGTGGGGACCAGTGCCCACGGAGTGCGATCCAGAAGCGGGCTGCGAGATGCGCGATCCAGACTCGACCGACGAGAGGCGGGAGGAACCTGCAGCCACTCTGGCGTTTCGGATAGTGGCCTGTTGCCTCGAAGGGCATGGTCGCATAGTGTGTGTAGCGGAGGGTTCCTCCGTTTGAGCGTCGTTGAGGTCGATTGATCATGAGCCGCTACCGCTGCTGTAGTTCCCGGCTCTGTTGTGTCTAGTTCACTTCGCCTCAGGAGTATCCCGCTCCTCCACACAGATGGCCTTGAATTTCGGGCAGTCCTCGAGAACGAGATACTCCTCCCAGCTGGTGAAGTTAGGAAATCCTTCAGTGTTGAATTGGGACATAGACAGATCCTACACGTCGGCTTCGTTGCGGCCACTCTCAGCAGTGAGCAGGTTGTTCTGGTATATGCCCGCGAACCTCTTGGTGGCTCTCAGAATCCTCGAAAACTTTTTGCGAATCTGTTCCGCATAACGCGGTTTGGCCCTCTCGGCTTGAACTCGTTGTAGACCAACAGGACGCGCTTCCAAAAGCTTATCTCGGTCTGATCGGTGCCAACTATGGGGTCCGATGTGACGGCATCCCAGGCCCTCGCCACAGCAATGGACTCTGCTTTGGTGTAGTGCGTGGACCGATGATCGCCGGCCCTTGTCACCTCGCAGCCGCCCCCGCCGTTGCCACCATTGCCTCCTTCTCCCCCCACCGTCGCCGCCGCTTCCACCCGCCCCGCCGATTCTCATCGTAACCGGCGTATCCACGCGTGCTGGTGGAGTATCCGGTAAGCTCGGACTCAGCAAACTCATCTTCTGCTCCAGTGTGAATCTATCTACATTAGACAGATGAGAATGGCTGGGTTGGAAAGAGTGAGAAGGGGTATCCGGTCGCAGATGGTTGACCGCGTCCATGTTGGGTCTGTAATCTCCGAACGCCGATCGACCCAAATTCCTCTGAAAAGAGGACTGACCCCGATATTGGGTCTGTTGCCACGGCGTGGATGTCGACGACCACGACTGGAATGGAGGGGGAGAGGGACTCGATCTCCACGGCTGAGATGGAGGGGGAGTTGGACTCGATCTCCACGGTTGGGAAGGAGAAGGAGGATAATTGCCATATCCCGATTCTTCGGTGTTGGGTGAATCTTCATCTCCACCGTGCAATTTTAGGGATAGAAAAATTAGAGAGTGAAAACTGGATAGAGGGGTAATTATAATAAAAATTATTAAAATTTTGAAATTAATTAAAAAAAACCCGGCTATTGGCGCGCCGGACGGGCCGTGCAATAATCAGCCGCGCCGACGGTTGCGGCTACGCCACCATCGTCGTGTCCTCGCCGAGGAGTCGGCGAAGGACCTTCCGCCCCCTCCCATCTGTCCACGCCGCGTCGCCGTGTCCTCCACTATGGGAAGCCGCGGCTTAGCCGACTCCGGGGCGGTCGGCGCTATGGTGGATACCCTTAATGTTGTTTTGGAAAACTGAATTTTTCAGTTTCTTTTTAGTATTTATTTCCCATCAGCCTCTGTACTAACAATCAATCGAATAGTTCTTACATAAAGAAACTATCTCATGTTGAGCTTGGTGGGAATTCTCAAATTGGGATCCTATAATGCATGGTTTTTTAAGAGCCAGAACCATTTTTTGAAGTAAAAAAAAGTGGAAAATTATTTTTTTACTATTATATATTCAATGTGTAGCATAATCTGCTGTTATGAAATTCTATTTTAGACTATTGTCTGTCTGAAAAGTGTTTTTCAGACGCTATAATCATTTCAGAATTTGTATACTACTCCTTCTATAATAATTATCATTCTTATTATGGGTACGTGTTTTAAGAAATGTAAAGAAAAATTTATTAGAAAAGTTAGAGGAATATGAGACCCACTTTTTTATATTGATTTTATAATAAAATTTGAGTGGAAGAACATTATTTACTGAATGGGGAACCTACTTACCATTTATGATAAAAATAAAGTGTGACAATTATTATAGGACGGACTGAAATGAAAAAGAGTGACAATTATCGTGGGATAAATAGAATATACGACAACTGAATGAACTAATCATTTTAGAATGATAGTAATAGTATGCACTTACCCGTGTTGAGATTTATAAATTGAGTAGATTGAGAAGAAAATTCAGCGTTTTGTGCCATCAATTGCATTAATTACTGATTGACTGATTTTTTAACTTTTCATCTGATAAAATAAATTATAGTACTATATGGAGTATTTATTTAGTTTTATTGAAAGATGATTTGATTTGAGAGGAAGAACATTATTTACTGAATGATGTTTTTGCAATGTGTAATGCTGGTTAATCTGAATTACTTATCAATCCCAAATGCATTAAATGCTGATTGACAAGTTTTTGGAAAAAAAAAGGAGTACTCCCTCCGTCCCGGACTACTCGCTCCTTTCCTTTTCGGCACGGAGATTAAGGAATGAGTGTAAAGAAAAGTCAAAAATGACGGCTGTAGGTGAAATTTTTTACTAAAAATGGAAAGAGTGCAAGTAACTTGGGACGCCCAAAAAGGAAATAAGTGCGAGTAGCTTGGGACGGAGGGAGTATTATTTTAGTAAATGACACAAGTGATAGTCACATTTTCTATTGTCAAAATTTCCATTCATAAATTCGGATATATTTATTTTAATATGCATAAATTTGTGTACTTTTACATGTGTATTGAAAACTTACTTTGCATTTGCTGTTACTCATTAATAAATTTTATACTCTCAAATTTAATATGTTAGCATGTATCGATCAATTCAAATTTAGATTTTCCATGATGCATGCAATTCATACCATATTTATTTTTTCCCAAAAGTTACTCAATGATGTGAATATCTGTGATTGCATTAGTAATCATGAATTTGTTTCATAAGTACTTCAAAATAAAATATATAGTACTACTAAAATATAATCATGCACTATATATCAATTTACCATAAATCATTCAGTACATAAAAATGTAATCATATACTCCCCGTTCTCAGAATAATTTGTATTTTTCCTTTTTAATTCATTCTACAAAAATATACCCTTTTTAGTTTTGGAAACTATTTTCTCACTATTGAGATGAGACTCATTTCTCAGTAACAATATTTTAATTACTTTTTCTTTTTACATCTCTTTTACTTTACCAATTTTGCATTAAAACCCTACCAAATCTAAAGTATATATTCTTTTGGGACGAAGGAAATAGTATATATAAAACTATAAGAAAAATATAAATATAATCGTGCACTACACATCAATTGCATTTACCTTAAATTATGCACTACATAAAGTAATCATGGACTACATAAAAAATATAGTACATATAAATATATGTTTAAGCAGAAAATAATATTATTCATTATGTGATCATCACAATTAATTAGTTAACATTGATTGTTTTAATCGTGTATCAAAATAATACTCCATCCATTCCTTTTAATGTGACACAATTTTTTTCCGCACGTATTTTGGGTAAATGATACTATCTCCTCCCACCATAAGAGTCACATTTGGCGTGGATATGAGTACTAATAAATGTAAAGAAATGTGGGTTAAATAAGTTAGTAGACTATGAGTCTCACTTATATATATACTCCCTCCATCCCAAGTTACTTGCACTGTTCCATTTTGGCTGGTCACAAACTACTTACACTATTTCTAGTTTAAGTTAGAATTAATGTATTTAATTAATATGTTAGTTTAAGTTAAGAGCTCATTTATTAAGTGTTGTCTCATTACACTTAAAATTCTAATTTAATTAAATAAAAAAATTAATCCCAAATTTACGACCTAAAATGAAAAGTGCGAGTAACATGGGACGGGGGAGTATTAGTTTTATAAGAAAATTTGAATAAAATAAATTGGTGGAATGTTAGGGCCTACTTACCATTTATTGTAAAAGTGAAATGTGACTTTTATTGTGAGTCAGGCCGAAATGGAAAAAATGTGACTCTTATTGCGGGATGGAGGTAGTAATATAGTTAAAATAGAGAGAAAGTAAAGTAAGAAAGACCTCATTATTATATCTTACTTTGTTTTCCCTCTAAACTATTTATTAGTATAATTTTCCTAAAATATGTGAAAAAAAGAAATATGTCACATAAAAGTTTTATGGAACAAAATTGGTGTTGGAATCTTATGCCCGGTCAAAGGACTTTGACCAAAAATAATTTCAACGAAATATTTAATTTTGTGAAATTAAATGATATAGCGTCGATCTACGTTCGGAGTAGATGACCGTGGTATATTCATTTTCTCTAATCTGATTCCCGGTGAATGAGAAATAATGGATTAAAGTTGTGTAAAATTGTGAGTTATTTAAATGAGCTATGAGAGAAGCAATGGGATTAATTAAGAGAGTTAATTATCCTAAATTGAAAGTAACAAGCTTATTAAATAAGTATTTAATAAGAAGGATTATGACATGTAATAATTCTAGTGGACTAAGATGAGCTGTAGAGCCCACACGTGCGCGCCGCTGCGATCCCGAGCCCCAGCACGAGCCCTTGGACTTGGATCTTGGATCTTGGTCTTTGGACTGTTCTTTGGGCCTGGTCGTGTGGCTTAGTGCTTGGGTTTGACCCAAGGCTGGTCTAGCTCTTTTTAGACCACCACCGTTTCCACGTTAGCGAGCCAAGCGGGATGACATCATGGTTGTTCTATTGACCCCCTGTAGTGGACTGAGCCTATAAATAGACTAGTCATTCCATACATTTCAACACACAATTCACAAAGCCTACACAACATAAGCTCTCTCCCTCTCTACATTGTTTTTTCTATCGAAAGCTCTACTCTCTCCTCCATCCAGCTCGCCAGAGCTCTGCTGATAGCGGTGCTGCTTCACCAGAGACGTAGCTGATTTATCTTTGGGGACAAAACGCCAATTCGAGAGCACTACCGGGGCGTATCTCGTCTTGCAGAAAGAGGACTCCTTGACTCGGCTAACTTATTCTACGATTTATTGTTTCGATTTTCATTGTAATTCGTTTCAGTTATCACTTCTGTATTCCTTCTTTTGGGTTGTATTTCGCCCGATTTTATCTCTTGTAATTCCAAAAACCAAAATTGGTTTGCACACAACTAATCATATGATATTGTTTTGCTGTAAAATTACTAAAAGCATTAAACATTATACTATAAAAGTACATGCCTTAATCAAATAGTTCTTCAAGGACTAGGATGAAAGCGACCTCGTTGCTGTGGTCACTGAAGAAGTTAACCTTGTTGATAACAAGGGTGGCTGGAACATTGACACTGGCGCTACTGCTCTTGTCTGCTCAAACAAAAGCAAGTTTGCCTCCCACACTGCTGTTGAGGGAGGAAGATCAATATAGGGAATCAAACATGGTCCGAAATCCTCGGCATTGGAAATTTGATTCTCATGATGACGTCCGGCGTCTCAATCACTTTGAAGGATGTGTTGCACGTCCCGGACATTTGCAAGAACCTAGTGTCAAGATAGGTTTGCATTGTATAAGTTTGGGAAGTCCCTCGGAAAAGGTTATGTAACCGATGGACTTTTCAAGCTTAGTGTGACTACACGCCTTGTCACAAAGCCATTGGCTAATAATAATAAAACATCTACTTCCTCTTACTTGACCGAGTATTCAAATTTGCGGCATTGTAGATTGGGACATGTAAATCAAAACGCCATTAAAAGATTAGTACATATAGATTTACTAAAGGCAAATGAAGTGAATACCCAAGACAAATGTGAAATTTGTCTTGAAGCAAAAATGGCTAAGTTACCGTTTCACTCAGTTGAATGGAAAACAAAACCCCTTGAATTAGTTCACACGGATGTATGTGATTTAAAGTTGGTGCAAACTAGAGGTGGTAAAAAATACTTTATCACTTTTATAGATGATTGCACAAGATATTGCTATGTTTATCTTTTAAGAAGTAAAGATGAAGCAATTGAAGCGTTCAAAAATTATAAGAACGAAGTTGTGAATCAACTTGGTTGTAAAATCAAAGCGATTCGAAGTGATAGAGGAGGCGAATATATAGCCCGTTTGAGGAGTTATGCAATGCAAGTGGTATAATTAATCAAAAAACTGCTCCATATTCACCATAATCTAATGGTGTTGCAGAACGCAAAAATCGAACTCTAAAAGAGATAATGAATGCGCTGTTACTAAGTCCAGGATTACCCCAGAACATGTGGGGGGAGGCTATCTTGACAGCCAACTATATCCCACTCAAAGGAAAGGACATCACTCCTTATGAGTTGTGAAAAGGAAGGAAACCATCCTACAAATACCTCAAAATGTGGGGGTGTTTGGCGAAGGTAATGGTTCCTCCGCCCAAAGAAGTTACAATTGGCCCCAAAACAGTTGATTGTATCTTCATTGAATATGCACTTAACAGTAGTGCATATAGATTTGTTGTTCACAAGTCTGAAATATCGACTATAACAGTAGGAAAAACAATCGAGTCAAGGAATATCATATTTCTAGAGAATACATTTCCTTGCAAAGATAAAGAAGAGGTCACAACCAATTCTGAGACTAGAATTGAAGATGAAGCCAATAGTTCTAAATCAGTGGATGAAGAACCTCAATCGCGAAAGCGAGTAAGGCCTGATCCAAGTGATGCAGTACTAAGACGTGGTAGTATGGTCAGAACACTAAAAACATTTGGTCCTTACTACATTGCTTTTATGTTGGAAGAAGAACCAACATCAATAAAAGTAGTTTTTGCTGGCCCAGACGGGTTACATTGGAGAGAAGCTGTTCAAAGAGAAATTGATTCAATTTTTGCTAAACCACACTTGGGTGTTGGTTGACCTACTTGAAGGTGCTAAATCTTTAGGATGCAAATGGGTCCTTAAAAGGAAATTTAAGGCCGATGGAACAGTGTATAAATATAAAGCCTGACTGGTGGTAAAGGGTCGATCTACGTTTGGAGATGACCGTGGTATATTTATTTTCTCTAATCCGATTCCCGGTGAGTGAGAAATAATAGATTAAAGTTGTGCAAAATTGCGAGCTATTTAAATGAGGTATGAGAGAAGATATGAGATTAATTAAGAGAGTTAATTATCTCACATTGAAAGTAACAAGCTTATTACACAAGTATTTAATAAGAAGGATTATTACATGTAATAATTCTAGTGGAGTAAGATCGGCTGTAGAGCCCACACGCGCGCCGCCAGCCGCCCCGCCTCGAGCCCTAGCTCGAGCTCGTGCCCTTGGACTTGGATCATGGCAATTGGTCTTTGGGTGGTCTTTGGACTGTTCTTTAGGCCTGGTCATGTGGCTCGGTGCTTGGGTTCGACCCGAGGTTGGTCTAGTTCTTTTTAAACCACCATGGTTGTTGACCCCCCTATAAATAGGCTAGTCATTCCATGCATTTCAACACAATTCACAAAGCCTACACAACATGACCTCTCTCCCTCTCTGCATTGTTTTTTCTGTCGAAAGATGTCTTCTCCTCCATCCAGTTCGTCGGATCTCTGCTGATAGCGGTGTTGTTTCACCAGAGACGTAGCCGTTTTATCTTTGGGGATGAAACGCCAATCCGAGTGCACTATCGGGGCGTATCTTGTCTTGCGGAAAGAGGACTCATCGACTCGGCTAGCTTATTCTACGGTTTATTGTTTCAATTTTCATTGTAATTCGTTTCAGTTATCATTTCTATATTCCTTCTTTTGGGTTGTATTACGCCCGATTTTATCTCTTGTAATTTCAGAAACCAACAATTGGTTCGTACACAATTAATCATATGATATTGTTTTGTTGTACAATTTCTAAAAGCATTAAACATTATACTATAAAAGTACAATCCTTGATCATATAGTTCTTCAAAATATTGCACTCAATTGTCTTAGTGCATTTCCTACACGTCATAGTATAAAATATTTTGATTAATTATTATAGCTTGGTTATTTATTTTTATTATTATCAGAAATTAAGTATATAATTATACTGTTTTTGTCAAACATACCAAAATTGAAGGACACAATTAGAGGAGAAAGATATGTAATTGATATAGAATTAATGTGTATTACATTGTCCTAGAATAGGTTGATCTCTTACCTAAAATACATTGTAATTCACTCCTACATAAGGAGGTAGAACCGAGACATACATACATCAAAAAAGAAATACAATTCTTATCTCCCAAAAGCTTCTAATATGCATCGCCAAAAGTCTCTCGATTACCATCGTTAAGATGGTATCAGAGCAGCTTCGGGACTCAGAACAGATTCATCACCGTCCCGGGCATACCTTTCCCGACCTTTCCTAGAACCCCTGCAAAACCCACCAAGATGTTAGAATTTGACACAATCAAAGCCGAACCCACAGAAAACTTCCAGCTATCCAATGTAAAATCAATCACAAAGCTTACTGCACAATTTGCTGAATTTGTGAAATGGCAAAACAGCCAACAATCAAAGCCATCAAACCATCACCAACCAAGCCAAATCTCCCCTAAACCAGAGTTGTTTGGGGAAGTTCACCTACAATCCATGATAAATGGAGACAATTGCTCCTTCTGGGCAAATCGGATGGAGCACGCTATCGGAGAAGAGGGCCGAAACGGCGGAGGCCGAGGAGCCGGGCCGCACATGACCACGCCACCAACACCGATCCTCCGGCGGGCAGCAGCAGTGGCGGTGGCATCCCCGATAGCGGCGACGAAGGGTTACCCGATGAAGCTAGGGTTCCAGCGGCCGCCGCGCATGACCATGCCACCAACACCGATTCTCTCGCGGGCGGCAGCAGTGGCCGCGTCGAAGGGGTGAAGCTAGGGTTCCCACGACAGAATTGAGTGATGCGGCCAGAGTACCAAATCGCAACCATACATATGCCCAACTCTTCAAAATTCCAAAACTACGTTCCACAAATCCTAAATGCAATAACCGACCCCAGCCAAAAAAAGCCATTCAGAATATACCCCAAAAATCCCAAATACTCCAAATTAACCCCCCCCCAGGAGTTATCTATCCAATTACACCCCAAAATTCCCAAAAATCCCAAAGCCATCCCTTGAATTCACAAAAATCCCAGTTTCACCACCACCGAAAGAAAAACGCAAAAAACACCCCCTAAACTTCTGAAAAAATCCAAACTGACCCCCACTTGCAAAAACTTTGCAAATTGCACCCTCCCCTCAATGTTTTTTCAGGCCAACCATATCCTGCCGGAACTCCTTTGATGCCTTTGCATGTTCCTCTACATCTGTTTCGGGCCCAAAAGACCTTCAATGGATTTTTTACTGTGGGGCAACAGACACGATATCGTTTGAAGCCTCAGATTTTGTTTCCATAGCCAAATCAAAAAAATCCTATGTCCAAACTGCCAGTGGGGACCTAGCACAAGTTATGGGGGCAGGCACAATCAATATCTCGCTGACTCTATGCCTCTCGAATTGTCTTTTTGTTCCGTCTTTATCACATAAACTGTTATCAATAAGTCACGTGACTACAGAACTGAATTGCAAATTACTGATGCAACCTCGCTTCTGCATGTTACAAGATATCAAGACAGGGACGATAGTTGGGCGTGGCATGGAGCGAGACGGACTGTACTATGTGGACGAGATAGCCCAACAGAGTGCTGCAATGATGCTGACTTCTGGACCGACAGACAGACATGCTTGGTTTTGGCATTGTCGATTAGGGCACCCATCTTGGGCTACTTTCGTCTTCTTTTTCCTAAATTAGCTAGATCCTTGAACTCCTTTCATTGTGATACTTGTGTGTTGGCTAAAAACCATAGACATTCCCTCAAATTGAACAACACTAGAGTAAAATCCCCGTTTGCTTTAGTACATTCAGATGTTTGGGGTCCCGCTCCTATCCCGGGGGGACAAGGTTTCTGTTATTTTGTGCTTTTTATTGATGACTACTCCCGCATGACTTGGATCAATTTCTTGAAAAATAAACATGACGTGTTTGATAGGTTCGTAGATTTCTATAATCTTATTCAAACTCAGTTTCAACACACCATCCAGATCCTTAGATCAGACAATGGGGTGGAATTTGTCAACAATAAAATGTAAGAGTTTTTTAGGAATAAGGGATTAGTCCATCAAACCTCGTGTGCGTACTATCCGGAACAAAACGGGGTAGCCGAAAGGAAAAACAGGTACATAATCGAAATTACCCGAGCTCTCTTAATTGAATCTAAAGTACCAAAGTCTTTTTGGCCAGAAGCTGTAGCAACCGCTGTGTACCTCCTAAATCGTATACCTACTGGCATTCTCAACTTCAAAACTCCCTTAGATATTTTTTCCCCACACTTCGACATCCCATCATCCCTATCCCTAGAACCTAAAGTGTTCGGATGCTCGGTCTTTGTCCACATTCCTAAACACGAGCAACCAAATTTGATCCCTGCGCTCTCAAATGTGTTTTCCTAGGCTATGGGAAAAATCAAAAAGGTTACAGATGCTATGACCCTAAGACTCGTAGGATACACACCACAATGAATTGTGATTTTGTGGAAGGGGAATACTTCTATGCCCAATCTAGTAGTCAGGGCGAGACACAAACTTCAGCCAATAGCCCGAATAATGACCTCCTAGATTGGCTACCATATACTCTAAACAACCAATTAGGGGGAGTGCCACCAGGGGAATTACAAACAGGGGGAGAGCCACCAGGGGAACTACAGCTAATAGCCCGAATAATGACCTCCTAGATTGGCTACCAGATACTCTAAACAACCAATTAGGGGGAGTGCCACCAGGGGAATTACAAACAGGGGGAGAGCCACCAGGGGAACTACAAACAGGGGAAGAGTCACAGCCAAGTCCTGTCACAGACGTTGGTCCACCTGAGGAAGTTAGCAACACCGCCGGGCCGTCACCTCCGGTAATACATAATGTCAAACAAACTGACACTGACCAGCCGTCAACCCCGCCTTCGATTCTTGAGGTAAACTGTAACACCCCTTACTCGGTTAGTTTTAACCAAATAAGTGATGTTACCTTTCGGTACGATCGATGAATAAAACCTGCCTATTTTTTTAATCATTTTGCAAACACTCATCATAACTACACTATCATATAAGTAACTAAACCTGATAACACAACTGATTACAACTATACTTAACAAAATAACATTAACCTGTTTAGATAGATATATACAACTCCACTAGCAAAAAGAAGGTTATAACCTTACGTTTGTAACACAACTATTTACAACAAAAGATAACCTAAGCATGCCACGTGTAAACTCCGACTGTACCAGCAAAAAAAAGGAGGTGGTGACTTGACACGTGCTGCTGCCAACTAGCGAGTTCACTCGCTTCTATACTCTGCAAGAGGGAGAAGAAAAGGGGGTGAGCTTCTAAAAGCTCGTAGTGTAATCGCATTCCAGAATAAAACCTCTAAAACTTCAATCCATAACACTAACACAAGTAAACACTTTATTACCTGGAATGTCGTACAACACATATTCAATTTAATCATGTAATACTTTCAATAATAGCCATCTATCACGTATCAATCCGAACTATATAACACAATACAACATACTTTTACCTGAGGAAAACATAATTGTTTAAAGAATTCAAAACACAACCATATTATTTCAAAAATAGAAAGTCACATTCAGCCCCCAAGTTATGCTTAGTTATGGACACGGGTACACGGACACTATCTGTAGCCCTATGAGGGCGTCTATCATGTAAGTCCGTATCGGACACTATAATCTTCCATATGGCCTATGCAAGGCAACTGTCATATATTACCCCTATAGGGTACATTTCAACAATCGATATATCATATAGATCATCGCTTCAGTTATCCAGAAGTCGAGTGATCAACATTTGTGCAGTACTGCTGTCCTATGGCATGCCAACTATACCCTGTGATTCACTCAAGCAATGGGGCGTAACGCAACTATTTCACATCAACTTTCACATTATTCAACACATATAGCTATTTACATCACTTTGAAGTATACAAAATCCACACAATTATTTTTAAGCTCTATGGCATAAGTATACGAATCACACAAACAAATAGTAATATTTATCGAAGTTAAAGGAATTAAATTCTAGAACACGCGTACACTACCTGTACACGTAAAAAAAAACGCTATTACTGGCTTAGTCAACCATGGAGGTGCTCCTTTCCCTTATTGCTTGTGCTTGCACCGTGTTCACCTAAGTTTAAATAGCCACATATACACTTCATAAATAAACACTTAAAGCACAAATATAGAAGCCAAAATATCACATCTATCTATCTCCCTTTTAGCATAAAAACCTCTATTATCAACTTTTAAAGCTTTAAAATCATTGACTGCATTACATCATCTTCATATAATAAACTGACTTAGCTCGGAGACAACTAGGGGTGTCGAGCCCTACACCAAAATAAACCTCAAGATGTCTATTTTAATTACAAAAAAGGTTTTCCTCAAAATTCCAAGGGATTAGGGAGTTATGGACGTTTTACTACAGCCTGCCAGTTTGTGACAGATTCTGGCGACTGTTTAAAATGAATTTTTAAAAATAGCAAACGTTGATGAAATGCTCTGAGATTTTGCAGACATCTTCCCAACACCTGATGGTATGCATTAAAATTTTTAGAACATAAATTCTAGCATGTTAAAGTGGCCGAAACTGATCAGTACAGCAGCACCAGAACAGGCTACTTACAAGCTATTTCTATTTGTGTGTCATTGGGTAATTTTCTCAAACACTTCATGTTCAACAACAAAAATTACATGGTTTTAGCCCAATTATGATTCATCTCCAACAAAAGAAATCCCCAAATCAAGAACCCTAATTTTTGACCAAACAAGAAGAATCACATAAAAAAACACCAATTAACATCGATACTACACATAAAAACAAGATTAAAGAGTTCATGGGATAATCTAGCCTCCCACTGCACCTATTTTGGATATTGGTTTGATGTGGGTTTGGATTTCAATTTCTGATATGGAGATAAACTAATGAGAATTGGAACTTGGGTAAGCTATGTGCGATTTCGGCATCCCGACGACTTTGCCGGCGATTTCGGGGCTGAGGTATGTAGCTGAACGGAGGGAGAGAGCAGGGTGGTTGGATAGATTACAGAGAGAGAGAAGAGACGTGGAGGGAAAGAGAGAAATGAGGGTGAGAGGGAAGACTCAAACATCTATCCTAATTCTTTTTCACACACACATTACACGTATTACTCCCCTTCCACCTCACTTATTTCTTTTTCTTTTTCTTTTTCCTTAGCTTATTTTTCCTTCCTAATTTTTCTCTATAGGGCACGTTTCTTTTCCTTCACTTACTCATCAATCTTTCAAATCTTTTTTCTTTCTCTTATTCTTTTTCTAATTCTCTCATTAATTCTATTTCCTAATTAAAACATATACACATAAAACCTCTAACTAAAAAAATCTAATTACTAACTCTAAACTTCTAAAAGATTAGGATATTACAACTCTCCCCCACTTAGGAAATTTCATCCCCGAAATTAATACCTGACTCAAAAAGGTAGGGGTATTGCTGTCTCATCGTATCTTCAGGCTCCCATGTAGCTTCTTCTATTTTATGACTTCGCCACAATACTTTAACAAGCGCTATTCTTTTGTTTCTATGCTCTTTCACCTCTCTTGCTAAAATCTGAACCGGCTCTTCCTCGTATGTCAAGTCTGGTTGTATTTCAATCGATTCAGCCTGGATAACATGAGAAAGATCTGATCTATATCTTCTCAACATTGAAACATGGAACACATTATGTATCTTTTCTAAATCAGGTGGTAACGCGAGTCGATATGCTACTGGACCAACACGTTCTAAAATCTCATAAGGGCAAATAAATCTCGGACTCAACTTTCCTTTCTTGCCAAATCTGAGCACTTTCTTCCAAGGAGACACTTTTAAAAATACTTTATCACCAACACAAAACTCAATGTGTTTCCTCTTCAAATCTGCATAAGATTTCTGCCTGTCAGACGCTTCCTTCAATCGATTCTTTATCAATCGGACCTTATCTTGCGTCTCTTGTATAATTTCAGGACGCACAATCTTGTTCTCACTCAGTTCTGTCCAACATAGCGGTGTAAGACATTTACGGCCATAGAGTGCTTCATACGGAGCCATCCGAATACTCGACTGGTAACTGTTGTTATATGCAAATTCTACCAACGGCAAGTATTTTTCCCAACTACCTTCAAAGTTGATGACACAACTTCTCAACATATCTTCTAGAATCTGTATTACTCGTTCCGATTGACCATCTGTCTGTGGATGAAAAGCTGTACTAAGGTGTAGTCGAGAACCCAAGGCTTCTTGAAATTTATTCCAGAATCTCGAAGTGAATCGAGGATCTCTATCAGATATTATCGAGCTTGGCATTCCATGTAATCTCACAATTTCACAAATATACAACTCAGCCAACTTTTCTAGTGAATAATCAGTTCTTATCGCAAGAAAATGAGCTGATTTGGTCAACCGATCAACAATTACCCAAACTGAATCTTTCTTCTGAGGTGATAAAGGCAATCCTACAACAAAATCCATCGTAATTCGATCCCACTTCCACTCTGGTATAGTGATTGATTGTAATAAACCGGACGGAACTTGATGTTCAGCTTTGACTTGTTGACATGTTAGGCACCTTGCCACATATTCTGTAATATCTCTCTTCATACCATGCCACCAATAGAATTCCCTCAAGTCAAGATACATTTTATTGCCTCCCGGATGCATAGAATACAAGCTGTTGTGAGCTTCTTGGAGTATGTCATTCTTCAACTCTTTGTCTTCTGATACACATAATCTTCCTTTAAAATATAAGTATCCATCGAGACTTTGATCGAATCCATGTGTCTTTCCTTGAGAGATCTGAGCCAACTTAATCTTCACTTTATCATCATTCTTTTGAGAATCTTTAACTCGCTGAATCAGTGTCGATCTCACTCTTAGTTCTGCCACAAGATTTCCATCATCTGACATTTCCAGCCGTGCATTCATCGATCTCAAAGCTGCAATTGATTTCCTGTTGAGTGCGTCTGCCACAACATTCGCTTTACCTGGATGATAATCAATCACACAATCATAATCTTTAAGTAACTCTACCCATCTTCTCTGCCTCAAATTAAGTTCTTTTTGTGTAAGTAGATACTTAAGACTCTTATGATCTGTGTAGATATAATCTTTCACCGTATAAGTAGTGTCTCCAAATCTTCAAGGCAAATACAACGGCTGCCAGCTCTAGATCATGTGTAGGATAATTTCTCTCATGTATTTTCAACTGCCTGGAAGCATAAGCAACTACCTTGCCTTCTTGCATCAATACACAGCCTAAACCATTATGTGATGCATCACTAAATACAGTGTACTCCTTTCCCGATTCAGGTTGAATTAGCACTGGTGCTTCTGTCAAAATCATCTTTAGTTTTTCAAAACTTACCTGGCATTCATCACTCCAGTTAAATGACACCTTCTTCTGAAGTAGAGTAGTTATTGGCTTTGCTATAACAGAAAATCCCTTCACAAACCTACGATAATAACCCGCTAAGCCCAGAAAACTGCGAACTTCTGAAACATTTTTAGGAGGTTTCCACTGTACCACTGCTTCAATCTTCTTCGGATCCACTCGAATTCCCTCTGCTGATATAACATGACCCAGAAAAGCTACTTCCGTCAGCCAGAACTCACACTTACTGAGCTTTGCGTACAACTGCTTATCTCTCAAAACTTGTAAGACAATCCTCAGATGTTGTTCATGCTCATCTCTGGTTTTAGAATATACAAGTATGTCATCAATAAACACAATTACAAACTGATCAAGATAGGATTGAAATACCCGATTCATCAAATCCATAAAAGCAGCTGGGGCATTCGTCAACCCAAAAGGCATAACTTTGATAACACAATGGCCATAACGAGTTCTGAAAGCCGTTTTAAACACATCATCATCTTTCACCTTCAACTGGTAATAGCCTGATCGCAAATCAATCTTCGAAAATATGCTTGCTCCCTTCAGTTGATCAAATAATTCATCAATTCTAGGAAAGGATATTTGTTTTTAACAGTTACCTTGTTCAACTGTCGATAATCGATACATAGTCTGAATGATCCATCTTTCTTTTTCACAAACAACACTGGCGCTCCCCAAGGTGATACACTCGGCCGTATAAACCCTCGATCAAGTAATTCTTGAAGTTGAGCTTTCAACTCTTTCAATTCTGTCGGAGCCATTCTATAAGGAACCATTGATATCGGTGTGGTGCCTGGTATAACCTCAATAGCAAATTCAACCTCGCGTTCTGGTGGCAAACCTGGTAACTCTTCAGGAAACACATCAGGATATTCTGACACTATAGGTATATCAGTTAACTTTGGATCCTCTCCTCATGTATCTAGAATATAGGCTAAATATGCCTCATAACCCTTTCTCACCAGTTTACGAGCCGTAGTAGCATAAATCACATTATCAAGGTAGTCTGATCTCTCACCAACCACTATCACCTCATGGCCATCTAATGTATACAATATTATTCTCTTCTTACCACAATCAACTAAAGCACGGTGAACATACAACCAATCCATTCCCAGAATGATGTCAAATTCGCGAAACGGTAACTTCATCAGGTTGGCTAAAAAGAGGCATCCTTGAACTTTTAGAGGACAATTTCTAAAAACTCGATTCACTACTACACTCATACCCAGGGGATTTGACACTAATATATCATATTTAGTCTTTTCTAAGGGTAAACTATGTTCTTCTATGAGTTTATCACAAATATATGAATGAGTAGAACCGGGATCAATCAAAGCAATAACAGACATATCAAATAATGTAAAAGTACCAAGTATAACATCAGGAGCATCAGAATCCTCGCGAGTCCGCATAGCATAAGCACGTGAAGGAGCTCTCGATGCTGGCCTCTGAATGGGCTCAGATGTTGCCCTCTGTCCTCGTGCTGCTCCAAAACCCCTTCCGATTCCACGACCTTGTTGCACCCCTGGCGCCGATCTAGTCTCAGAAGATACTTGTCCCCTCGGACACTCTCTGTAGTAATGATCCTTATATCCACATAAGAAGCACGTCCCTAGCAATTTTCGACATTCACCATGGTGAGGTCTTCCACAATGTTGGCACATCGGTACTCTGTCTGATCCTCCAGTACTAACCATTGAAGTTGCCTGTTGCCTTGGCCTAAACTCTGACATTTGGCTTGGTCTTTGGCCTTGGAATCGACTAGGCACTAAACTCCTGTTACCTCTAAAGTCTCTGAATCTTTTCCTCGAGAATTGAGAAGGCGAGTGAGATGATTCTGCTGGTCGTTTCTCTTGATTCATAGAGCCCTCTTCAACTTTCTCAGTAACTTTAAGTTGTTCAAGAGTCCGGGCAGCGTGTGATAACTTTGTCAAATCTGATGTCTCCAATCCCACTTGCCCAGCCTGGATAATACTCCTCAAACCCCTCCTGAACTTCCGACACATATCCACATCTGAATAATTTATCTCTGGTGCATATCGCGAAAGACGTCGGAACTCAATCTCGTACTGTTGAACAGTTCTTCTACCTTGAACTGACTATAGAAATTCTTGTCGTCGGTCTTCTATGTATTGCTCCCCAACATAGCATTCACGAAATTTATTTAGAAAGAAATCCCACGTCAACATGTCTGGAAGAGTAGCACGAGCCACACTGGCCCACCACCTGTGAGCCTCTTCTTTCAAAAGTGCAGTTGCACCCTGTAACTTTTCATCTGATGTACAAGTCATGCAGCCGAATATTCGCTCTAACTGTTCCAACCAGTACTCAGCCTTGGTTGGATTGTCATCTAGTTTACCTCTGAATTCTTCAGCGTGATATTCATGCATCTGTTTAAGGATAGAAGATTGACTTGGTGGCACATTCCTAGCAATCTGTTGCATTGCAGTTGCCATGGTGCGTAATATATCATCTTGCCCCGCCATAGGAGCAGCAACATCGGCTAAAGGAACCCCTTCAGACTCAGAATCAGAAGAAATATAAAAAGGACTAGAGGCTTCTTCACCTGACATCTCGATCCTGATTAAAATGGCAGCGGTGTCAAGTCACAAACATTTCAAACTTATGCGGCATGCTTCTATACATACTAAAGACTCAACTAAAGCCCGAGAATCACCTAAATCTGGGCTCTGATACCAAACATGTAACACCCCTTACTCGGTTAGTTTTAACCAAATAAGTGATGTTACCTTTCGGTACGATCGATAAATAAAACCTGCCTATTTTTTTTTAATCATTTTGCAAACACTCATCATAACAACACTATCATATAAGTAACTAAACCTGATAACACAACTGATTACAACTATACATAACAAAATAACATTAACCTGTTTAGATAGATATATACAACTCCACTAGCAAAAAGAAGGTTATAACCTTACGTTTGTAACCCAACTATTTACAACAAAAGATAACCTAAGCATGCCACGTGTAAACTCCGACTGTACCAGCAAAAAAAAGGAGGTGGTGACTTGACACGTGCTGCTGCCAACTAGCGAGTTCACTCGCTTCTATACTCTGCAAGAGGGAGAAGAAAAGGGGGTGAGCTTCTAAAAGCTCGTAGTGTAATTGCATTCCAGAATAAAACCTCTAAAACTTCAATCCATAACACTAACACAAGTAAACACTTTATTACCTGGAATGTCGTACAACATATATTCAATTTAATCATGTAATACTTTCAATAATAGCCATCTATCACGTATCAATACGAACTATATAACACAATACAACATACTTTTACCTGAGAAAAACATAACTGTTTAAAGAATTCAAAACACAACCATATTATTTCAAAAATAGAAAGTCACATTCAGCCCCCAAGTTATGCTTAGTGATGGACACGGGTACACGGACACTATCTGTAGCCCTATGAGGGCGTCTATCATGTAAGTCCGTATCGGACGCTGTAATCTTCCATATGGCTTATGCAAGGCAACTGTCATATATTACCCCTATAGGGTACATTTCAACAATCGATATATCATATAGATCATCGCTTCGGTTATCCAGAAGACGAGTGATCAACATGTGTGCAGTACTGCTGTCCTATGGCATGCCAACTATACCCTGTGATTCACTCAAGCAATGAGGCGTAACGCAACTATTTCACATCAACTTTCACATTATTCAACACATATAGCTATTTGCATCACTTTGAAGTATACAAAATCCACACAGTCATTTTTAAGCTCTATGGCATAAGTATACGAATCACACAAACAAATAGTAATATTTATCGAAGTTAAAGGAATTAAATTCTAGAACACGCGTACACTACCTGTACACGTAAAAAAACGCTATTACTGGCTTAGTCAACCATGGAGGTGCTCCTTTCCCTTATTGCTTGTGATTGCACCGTGTTCACCTAAGTTTAAATAGCCACATATACACTTCATAAATAAACACTTAAAGTACAAATATAGAAGCCAAAATATCACATCTATCTATCTCCCTTTTAGCATTAAAACCTCTATTATCAACTTTTAAAGCTTTAAAATCATTGACTGCATTACATCATCTTCATATAATAAACTGACTTAGCTCGGAGACAACTAGGGGTCGAGCCTTACACCAAAATAAACCTCTAGATGTCTATTTTAATTACAAAAAAGGTTTTCCTCAAAATTCCAAGGGATTAGGGAGTTATGGACGTTTTACTACAGCCTGCCAGTTTGTGACAGATTCTGGCGACTGTTTAACATGAATTTTTAAAAATAGAAAACGTTGATGAAATGCTCTAAAATTTTGCAGACATCCTCCCAACACCTGATGGTATGCATTATAATTTTTAGAACATAAATTCTAGCATGTTAAAGTGGCCGAAACTGATCAGTACAGCAGCACCAGAACAGGCAACTTACAAGCTGTTTCTATTTGTGTGTCATTGGGTAATTTTCTCAAACACTTCATGTTCAACAACAAAAATTACATGGTTTTAGCCCAATTATGATTCATCTCCTACAAAAGAAATCCCCAAATCAAGAACCCTAATTTTTGACCAAACAAGAAGAATCACATAAAAAACACCAATTAACATCGATACTACACATAAAAACAAGATTAAAGAGTTCATGGGATAATCTAACCTCCCACTGCACCTATTTTGGATATCGGTTTGATGTGGTTTGAATTTCAATTTCTGATATGGAGATAAACTAATGGAAATTGGAACTTGGGTAAGCTATGTGCGCTTTCGGCATCCCGACGACTTTGCCGGGGATTTCGGGGCTGAGGTATGTAGCTGAACGGAGGGAGAGAGCAGGGTGGTTGGATAGATTACAGAGAGAGAGAAGAGACGTGGAGAGAAAGAGAGAATGAGGGTGAGAGTGAAGACTCAAACATCTATCCTAATTCTTTTTCACACACACATTACACGTATTACTCCCCTTCCACCTCACTTATTTCTTTTTCTTTTTCTTTTTCTTTTTCCTTAGCTTATTTTTCCTTCCTAATTTTTCTCTATAGGGCACGTTTCTTTTCCTTCACTTACTCATCAATCTTTCAAATCTTTTTTCTTTCTCTTATTCTTTTTCTAATTCTCTCATTAATTCTATTTCCTAATTAAAACATATACACATAAAACCTCTAACTAAAAAAATCTAATTACTAACTATAAACTTCTAAAAGATTAGGATATTACATAAACAGTTCAGATTTTGATAATATACCTCCGGACAGTACTAACATTTATAGGGGCAATGGAGAGGAGTGTGGAACAAGTGGACAAAATGTCGATTCAACAGACACATACGAGTTACCTCCAAGAAGAACAAGAGGAGTGCCTCCTCGAAGGTACTCACCAAACTGGAAAGAGAGAAAGGCCAAATACGCAGTCTCCAACATTGCGCAAAGTCACCTATCAGAAATGGCCCGAGCCTTCGAAACTGCTCTATATGAAGAAGAAGACATTCCGCAAACATTTGAGGAGGCAAGTAAACATAATCACTGGAGGGAAGCCATGAAGAAGGAGATAGACGCCTTAGTAAAAAATGGTACATGAGAGAAATGTACATTGCCATCAGGAAAGAAGCCAGTTGGATGTCGGTGGATATTCACCATAAAAAGAAGGGCAGATGGTTCAATCGAGAGATACAAGGCGAGACTTGTGGCTAAAGGATACACACAAGTATAGGAGTGGATTATGAAGAGACATTCTCCCCAGTGGCAAAGATGGAGACTGTGCGGACACTATTATCTGTAGCAGCTTGCAAAGACTGGAATCTACACCAGTTCGATGTGACTAACGCATTCCTCCATGGAGAACTAGAAGAGAACAAGGAAGTATACATGGAAGTCCCACAAGGTTTTTCCGGGGAATACGGAGAAGGAGAAGTTTGCCGGTTACGGAAAACCTTGTACGGTTTGAAACAGTCTCCACGGGTCTGGTTTGGCAGGTTTTGCCAAGCTATGTTCAAGCACGGATTTCAACAAAGTCAGTCCGATCACACACTCTTCACAAAAAGAAGAGACAACAAGGTAACTTGCCTTCTTATCTACGTTGATGATATGATTATCACGGGAGATGACGTAGAGGGGATCCAGAGGTTGAAGGAGAATCTGTTCAAAGAATTCGCGATGAAAGATCTAGGAGCACTAAAATACTTCTTGGGGATAGAAGTGTTGCGATCCAAACACGAAATATTCCTAAGGCAGAAAAAGTATGTTCTAGATCTATTGGGCTGAAACAGGTCTTCTTGAATGTAAGCCCGCAGACACTCCAATGGTTCCTAACCATGGTTTGAAGATAGAGGATGGAGTAGAGCTCGCAGACAGAGAAAGGTACCAACGGCTTGTCGGAAAACTCATCTATCTCTCACACACCAGACCCGACATTGCATACGCTGTGGGTATTGTAAGTCAGTTCATACACCTACCTCAAGCTAATCACATGGAAGCTGCATTGAGGATCGTGCGTTATTTAAAAGGAACTATAGGATATGGGGTTTTCCTAGCAAAGAGAGAAGACTTGGAGATTGATGGATACACCGATGCCGACTGGGCAAGCAACCCGGTGGATAGAAAATCTACGGGAGGCTACTTTACTTTCATAGGGGGAAACTTGGTGACATGGAGAAGTAAGAAACAAAAGGTTGTAGCACTGTCTAGTGCTGAAGCTGAGTTCCGTGGAATGAAGAGTGGACTCATGGAAATCCTCTGTCTAAGGAGGTTGCTCACAGAAATTGGGTTCCCACCTACTCGAAAGAGTCAGTTGTTTTGTGACAACAAGGCAGCCATAAGCATCTCAGAAAACCCAGTGCAACACGATAGAACAAAGCACGTGGAAGTGGATCGGCACTTCATCAAAGAAAAACTAGATGGCGGTGTTATCGAGTTTTCGTTTGTCCGTTCTGAAGAACAACTCGCGGACATACTCACCAAAGCAGTTCTGCCAAAAGTCTTCAAGGAAACATTGGCCAAGTTAAGCATTGGAGATACCATTGCTCAACTTGAGGGGGAGTGTCAAACATAACAAAATTGAAGGACACAATTAGAGGAGAAAGATATGTAATTGATATAGAATTAATGTGTATTACATTGTCCTAGAATAGGTTGATCTCTTACCTAAAATACATTGTAATTCACTCCTACATAAGGAGGTAGAACCGAGACATACATACATCAAAAAAGAAATACAATTCTTATCTCCCAAAAGCTTCTGATATGCATCGCCAAAGTCTCTCGATTTCCATCGTTAAGAGTTTTGAATGACAAAGTATAGTTTACCTCTGTCAATGCTACTTTAGGTAGGATTCCAGTGTTGTTTAGCAAATCAAACTTCAGCTTCATTCCCTCTTTGAGAGAGTTTTCGTTGAAGAAGTCAGACCATTCGTTGCGGATTGTTACTCTATCTTCTTCTGTTTTCAGAATCGAGTTCCATTTTCTGTCTTCAAATTCCAAAATTGCTACCTGACATTGTTTGTTTGTCACGTGTTATACCCAAAACTGGATTGGTATGTGCTGCAATATTGAAGTCATTAAACTGGATTGGCATGTGCTGCTATATATATATATATATATATATATAGTAGTGATATAGGACAAGTGCCCACTAAGTACATAACTAGAGAACAAATTACAGGCACAAGATTAAGAAAATCAAGGGCTAATATTAATACATGTAATTTTTGAATTTAAAGGAGAAATTAGTTCCCTTTCTCACAAATTTACTCCACAATAACCAGGTGGGGGTATAATGGTCATTGACAGCTAAAATTAGGTTACGTCATTGCAAATTCAATACATTTGAAAGAAACTGCGTCGCATCTTTTTCTCTTCTTCTATTCTCCTCTTCCCTCTTGTCCAAAATCAATTAGTATCACACAAAATGGCGGTGAATTGCTGCGGTAGCTCTTCCTTCGCCGCCACCGCCGCCATTTACGCCGCCGCCAGAGCTCCAAACACCTTCACAATCACTCTCCGGAGGCGGAATGCCTTCTCACAATCGATTAGGAACCCTATTAATCAAATCGCTCCATCCAATTTTTTAGCAAGGAGCAAGGCCACGAAATCGGAGTTCAAAACCGACTCCGACGAGATCGACTGCATAGGCACCGGGCTGGATGTCGAATGCGTGATCAGTGAAGAATCGGAGCAGGTGAGAGGGGAGACGAGAGATACGTTGGTTGAATTGGCGTTGGAATGGGGGCTTCTGATATCACCCGTCTTCTTCTGGGGAACGGCGGCGACAAGGCGGTGTTCTTCCGGAATGCGATGTGGTTTTTCATTAGCGTCTTGAGGCCTTGGTAGTCCATGTATGCTGTCTGCCATTCCTGGATCATTTGGGAAGCTAGCTCCCTCCCGAACTTGATCTTTCTGTATCACTGTGTGTTGTGATGGATGGATGGATTAATTGTTGTTGATGAGCAAATTATAAATGCATCTCATTGTTGTTCCATTGAAGAAAGGAGAGAGGGCATACAGAGTGATGATTTATAAGAAGTTGATTCATTGAAGAAGGAGAGAGGAAATGTGATTAATTTTAATTAATTAATTGGAAGAAGGTGAACTGGTCGTGTGTTTTTTCATATCTGTCTCTGATACTATTATTTTTAATTTTAGATTATTGCTTAATTAATAATTCCACTTTCATGCTGTGTTGATTAATGCAGATTTGGTGTGTGTGATGTGTTTTATTAACAACAGTGAAGTAAAATCATGCTAACAGTGACGTGTTCTGTTAATAACAGTGAAGTAAAATAATGCTAATAATGATGTGTTTTGTTAACAAGAGTGAAGTAAAATAATGCTAATAGTGATGTGTTTTGTTAACAAGAGTGATGTAAAATCATGCTAATAGTGATGTGTTTTGTTAACAAGAGTGAAGTAAAATCATGCTAATAGTGATGTGTTTTGTTAACAACAGCGAAGTAAAATCATGCTATTAGTGATGTGTTTTGTTAACAACAGTGAAGTAAAATTATGCTAATAGTGATGTGTTTGTTAACAAGAGTGAAGTAAAATCATGCTAATAGTGATGTGTTTTGTTAACAACAGTGAAGTAAAATCATGTTAATAGTGATGTGTTTTGTTAACAAGAGTGAAGTAAAATCATGCTAATAGTGATGTGTTTTGTTAACAAGAGTGAAGTAAAATCATGCTAATACTGATGTGTTTTGTTAACAACATCGAAGTAAAATCATGCTATTAGTGATGTGTTTTGTTAACAACAGTGAAGTAAAATCATGCTAATAGTGATGTGGTTTGTTAACAACAGTGAAGTAAAATCATTCTAATAGTGATGTGTTTTGTTAACAACAGTGAAGTAAAATTATGCTAATAGTGATGTGTTCCAGGGGTATAGTGATGTTTCTTTGATTTTTTTTATTATAGTGATGTATTTTATTAACATCATTGAAGTAAAAACATGGTTATAGTGATGTATTTTTCTAGGTATAAAACAGATTTTTCCAAATTCCAAACCAACTATTATACGTGATCCAAAATATGTGTACGATTTGTTGAATTACATGAATTTATGATCAGAAAACTCAACTCCGGCGACTTACATTTCTCACTTATTCATCGCCGCTCTCTTCCACTATCTCCCGTTTCAGAAAACTCAAAACTGAGCCGCGGTTTTACTTTTCTCATCTGTGACTTTTCCTTGGTAAATTCTTATACATTTAATGCCTGATTCTCAACATACTTATAATTTATTTTTCTTAATTTCTTTGCTAATATCCTGGAATGATCATCATCGAGGATTTTAGGGATCTTATAAAACTTATTGCTTACTTTTTTTAGCAATCACTCTTCTCTCTATATAATTCCTTCTTCTTCTCTCAAATTGCCGGCGAAACTCACCAATCTACCACCACTTCCGCCGCCTCAGCCCCTTTTCTCGGAAGTCAGCTCCCCGTGGAATTGTGCTCGGCGTCCTCTTCTCAACAACATCAAGGGGCCTTAATTTTATTGTTCATCAGGCAACTTCTTCTTTCCATCTCAGTTCACTCTTTGTAATGAGATCTGCAAGTTTTCCCACATAAAATGTTGCAATTGGCGCCGCCGGCGATGCCGCGACGGGTGGTGTTGAGCTCGGCGGCGGAAGCTGGGAAGAGGAGGAAGAGAGGGGAGAGGAAAAAGAGTGTGAATAGAAGCCCCATTTTTTTTTTCTGAAATTGGAGTTGGAAATTTGAAGGAGACGGTTGGAGTTGAATATAGTTTCCAAAAATGCCCTTATTAATTACTTTCTATTTAAAACATGTAAAAATAGCTAAGGTATATGATTAATTTGGAGTATTAAGATGTGTGGTTGAGATTTGTTCTCTAGTTATACACTTAAAATTAGTTATACCTTGATCACACTCCTATATATATACATAGGGGTGCATTATAATGATAACACCAATTTGTGTGATAACCCAATAACTAAATCTCCACCACACATTTTTAAAATATGTGGTCTAGATTTAATCTAACAAAATTATCATTTTATCAAATAAAACTATCATATTTCGGATATATTAAGGGCAAAATTGTCATTTCGTTATAAAATTGGGTGCGTAAGAAGAAAACGTGAATTAAATGCTGCATTCAATTTTTCTCACACTCAAACCCTCCGAATCACATTCAAACCCTCCGAATCGCATTTCAAACCCTTGCTTCTTCAGTTTCGAAGGAAAAATCATCCAAATTCTGGAATAGGTCGAAGGAAAACGGTCAAGCATCATCGAAGAAAGGTTGGATGAAGTTTATTACTTATTTCACTTTATTTTTACTCGATTTTATCATTTTGCCAGAGATTCTCATTTTTTTTAGATTCTATAGTTTTTTAGTGTAGATTTGAAGTTACATATGACAGCATGGTGAATTTACTTTGAATTTACTTTATACTTGGTTTTGTATCATCAATTCATACCTTATTCCATATCCTAACCTCCTGACCTTTTACACTTGAGAAGCCATGATCTACTATTAAAACGCTTTGGTTTAGAAGCAGTTTTTTTAGTGCTGATTTGTGTTTTGTTCTACTTAAGTGACAAGTTATGCCCTCTCTGCTTTTTTTTAACTCATTGAAATTTAGCAAATGATAGTTTCATAAGGTAAAATGATAGTTGCATTTGATAAAATGATGGTTGATACTTTGGGTAGATAAAAAGATATTTGTGTAGATAAATGAGAGTTTTAAATTATGAAATGATAGTTTCAGGGGATAAAATGATACTTTGACTTTATATAATGACATAAACCGTTTAACACACTGAAATCTTTTGTTTATTAGGAAAGAACATTCGTGATGATGATGATGATGATAGACTATTAGCAGATGAAATATACAATATAAGAAATAAGAAGAAAAGAAAGAATGATGATGCAACTAATGGTAAAGCAGCTTCAAAGAAGGGCAAGGAAAAAGTTGTTCAAGATGATACAGTCATTAAGACAATGACTTTGGCAGGAAGAAGGAATACTGACTTCTTCGTTGACATGCTTGAATCTCTAAACAAGAATCAAAGAAGAGCTGTTCGAGAGATTGGGTTTGGCGCACTCCTAAACTTCTATATAAGAAGTTTCCCAAGAACATTGGCATATTATCTGATTTACAACTTTATCCCTAAAAGTTCATCAATTAAATTGAACAGCGGGGAATCACTGTTTTTAGATGATGAAGATGTTCACATAACTCTTGGGTTCCCGATCGGATCTTTACCTATGAATAGGATCAAATTTCAGAAAAATGTCATCATCAAAACTCAAATTGCTAGATTCTGTAAAGGTGGAGAGAAAAAAATGTTGCCAAAGTATGTTGTAGAGCAGATGAAGAAAGACGAAGAAGGTGGTGAGTGGTTCAAATGGAATTTTATGGTTCTCGTGGAGTATACCTTGATTAACACTCCTGCTGATGGAAATGTGAGCCCACAAATTTTAGATTACATAGCTGATGTTGAGAAGATCAAACAATACAATTGGTGTAGCTAGGTCATATCTAAATTGCATGAAACACAAAAGAGATGGACAAAAAACATAGCAAAGATATTTACCGGACCAGTTATCTTTGTAGTGGTAAGAATATATTTGTTTTCCATTGTCTATGAATCTATTTATAGAAAAACTAATATTTAGTTTTTGTTAATGTAGGCTTGTTACGTGGACAAAATTGTCTTTGAAAAAAAATGGTGCCAAGATGTTATCCAACAGTTAAAGGATGGACTGCCGAACTGTTGAAAGAAAGACAAAGAGCCGAAATGAATGATTCAGATTTTGGTCTGGGTCATAAGTATGACCGATGTAAAAAGCAACCACATGAAGAGAATGGTGAAGATGATGAATCTGAAGATGAAGATAATGAACCTGAAGATATAGAAGCTTTGAAGATGAATGATCATGATGAAGAGGGGACAACTAGTGGAAGTCAATAAAAGACTTTCATAGATGAATGGAAGGAAGCTGCCAAGGATTGTAAAGCCTCAATGTTGAAGATGGTTGATGTCCTTGAAGCAGCGCCGGATAAACTCAGGAACCTTAATAGCTTTAAGATAATCTGTGATACAACAAGAAATGCAATGGGATTGAGAGAGGAAGGTGTGCATCATGTTATAGAAAGTCAGAAAACAATGACGTATGCTATAAGCAATGATGAAATTTATGATACTGAATGGATCGATATCATGATTGAGCTAATTAAAGCTGCTGAGAGGACATGTATACTGAAAAATAGGAATGAGTTCCCTACCTTCACTCTGATACCGGAATATGACTACACTCCTGATGAGAATCAAAATTTTAATCGGGAAAAGGATATGGAGAAGGAAAAAGATGATGAGGTGGAAAACGAGCCAGAGAAACAAAATGAAAGCGAAAAGGAAATGGCTAATAAAGCAGCTCGAAAAGAAAAAGGAAAAAGTTCTAGAGAAAGAAGTTCAAAATGAAGAATATGAGGTAACTTTTAAAAATAATAGTTTAAGTACATAAAATGATTGTTTATATGGTTAAAATGATATAGGTTTGATGATGTTTTTTGGTTGTTCTGTTTTATTTGAAAAATGATACTTTTGCATCATAAAATGATAGTTTAAGGGGATAAAATGATAGTTTCAAATGATAAAATGATATTTTTGCATGATAAATTGATTGTTTAAGTTCTTTGGTTGGATAAAATGATAGTTTCTGGGAATAAAATGATAGTTTCAGTGGGTAAAATGATAGGTTCAGTGATAAAATGATATTTTTGTTTCATAATGATAATTTTAGATTTTTGGCTGATAAAATGATACTTTTGGCTGATAATATGAGTTCCATTAGGTAAAATAATATCCCTTCTGTCAATAACAATTTATATTTTTGAATGAAAGCATGACAGAGTTGATACCATAATATCCACTACCATGGAGGATATAAATGGTGAAATAGGAGATGATGAAGTTTTAAAACAAAGAGAAGAAAATTTGAAAAAGGACAAAGGGAAAAAGATGGTTTCCCAAGAAACTCCAGTTGAAAAGAAGAAAGTGGACAGAACAACAAAGAAAATTGTTGAAGCACTGTGCTCTCCATACAATGTCAAAGCAGTAAATCTAAAAGGAAAACTGAATAAAGAAGAGAAAGAAATAATGTACTGGTTGATGACACATGAAGAAAGCCAATAGTAAGTTTTGAATAACATAATTATATTCTTATTAAGTTCTTTTAACTAACATTAAATATGAATTTGAAATCAGTTATGAGATAGTTTATGAGAACAACATGATGAGGATGTTCAAGATTGATTTCCACAGCCTTGCTCCACGTACACATGTCAGTATCAACATAATAGATGCATGTGTTGTGTACCTCAACTACCATGAAAAATTCAAATCAAAGGCATCACCGAGTCGTCTTTTCATCAACACCACATCTACGGTACAGTAAACGAGTAAATAAATAATAGTGTTACATTAAAAGTTAAATTTATTTACAAAAATGTAAACATGACAGGTATACAATATTACTGCAAGGAAATCTGAATGGACTGAAGCCGAGGCTCAAGAAAGATTCTGCTCAACGTTAAATGAATTTGTGTCAAAGATTGAAAATTTCAAATGGGAAAATTATGACATGGTAAGTCATAATGAGATATACATTACAGAACAATATACCTATATTTTTTAAAATGACATTTGTATATAATGTTTTGAAAATTAGATATTCTTTCTGATCTGGGCTTACGAATATTTTTATATCATCTGTTTCAATCTCAAAATGCAAATGATGGATGTGATTGACAATGCTCTGATTAGTGAAGAGTTGATTGAGAAGAAATATGGAGATGCACCAAGTATTCTGGTATGTTTAGTTAAATGCATTCAATATTTATTAGTTAAAATGCATTGAATATCATTTAGTATGGAACATAATATCATTTTTACCAGTAATAAATATCATTTTTAATCAACCTCATGTATGTTTTGTGTTATTTGAATAGAAACATTTCTTCCAAATTTATCTTGGAAATGGAGTTAATCCATCAATGGGGAGAATTGTCAAACTGTCAAAAATCAGACACATGAATATGCCATGACAGAACGATACAAATAAAGTTGACTGTGGAGTTTATGTTATGCGCTATTTGGAGACTTACATGGGTGGTACTGTTCATAACTGGAATTCGTGTTTAACGAAGAAGGGGACAGAGTCTTTCACAAAACTCCGTGCCAAATATACTGAAGCATTGCTTATTGGAGATACTAAGAAGAAGGCTTTTGAGACATTTACAATGATACAAAAGAAGTTTCAGAATGATAGCAAAAAAGGGGAAATCGATGTTGAAAAGATGACTAGAGAATTTGAACCCCCTAAAGAGAGCTAGTAGTTGTAATAGTAACTTGTATGACTTGATACTAGTGTTTTGTAATAGTGGTTTTGAATATAATCACCCAAGATTATCATTTTATCAGTAAGAAGTATCATTTTATCTGCTGCAAGTATCATTTTGTCATTTTATAGGTCAGAAGTATCATTTTATCTGCTGCGAGTATCATTTTATCATTTAATCATTTTATCATTTTATCTGCTGCGAGTATCATTTTATCATTTAATCATTTTATCATTTTATAAAGTTATTGGCATATTATCTGCTGCGAGAATCATTTTATCAACTTATATATCACTTTTTCAGGTTAAAGTATCATTTTATCAGTTTATATGTCATTTTGTCAGGTTAAAGTATCATTTTATCAACTTATATGCCATTTCTTCAGCTTATATATCATTTTATAAGGTTGCTGTCATTTTATCCGCTTAGAGTACCATTTTATCAGGTTAAAGTGTCATTTTATGACCAATGTATCATTTTATAAACAAAAGTATCATTTTATGCGCTGAAAGTAACATTTTGTTAACAAAAAGAGTATCATGTTATCAGCCAAAGTGTCATTTTATAAGCCCAATGTATCATTTTATTAAACAAAAATATCATTTTATACACCAAAAATACCTATCATTTTATCTGCTGCGAGTATCATTTTATCAGCTGAAAGTGCCATTTTATATCAAATGGCTTCAATCTGCCTTCTCATTGACTCTACCACAATTTCTTTAATCATGACGACCCATCTCATGACATTTACCACACCGTCGTAGAGGCTTATTTTCTTTCTTTATTGCACTCTCCCTCTTTGATACCCTGTCACTAGCTGATCCTTTGGTACTAACAACGTCTGGAGGATGTACATCAATTACATCAGGTACTGTCATTCCATAAAAATCCTCAACCATCTTTTTCTTTTCAATGACTGAAGGTGTTGCACAATTTCTAAATATATGCTCTTCCAAATCATTAAGACCAGCACATAACAAAGACAGACGATCCATACTTCCCTCAGACTTTTGGACTAATCGATAAAAGTTGGAGAACAACTTTTTCTTAACTTCCTGCTTTTCATCCAAATGTGCAAGGTAAAAGATAACATTATTACAATAAATATTATCATTTCTCTGACTGAAAAATAGAGTTTTTACAAATAAGGTTAAAAATGGAACACACGTTCAAATGGTTGTTGCTCCTCAGATGGTAGACCATGGGCTGACTTTAGTAAAGAGTTCTTCAACCACCTTCGACCAAAATATTTCTCAGGAATGAGATTAGCAGACTTATTCTTCAACAAACAAAATATATGACAATATAATAAACCAATTCTGGAAAACTTCTTACAACTACAGTCGAATGTGTCTTGCTTACAATCATACTTAACATCCCATGTTCTACCATATTGGTCCTTGACCTTATTCATCTTGATGTTATCCTTAACAGTTATAGAAACAACCTCACATACCACACTTATTTCCTGTTGTACATGTTTGAATATAGAATCAGTGTAGATTGTAGATGCATGCTTCTCAATAGGCAATAGGGTTGACGAATCAGGAATAGTTGAGTAATCCAAGTAGTTCAATCGTGAATTGGCATTCCTTTGATCTCCCACAGCACAGTTAAAGTAATTGATGAAATGTACAAGATTTGCACGAGGATTTGTGAGTTTTTTAAAAAGTTATTCTCTGATTCAGACATCGATGTAGTCCTAAGAAGCGACCCCATGGGAAAATCTTGAAAATAAGCAGGAACCCAAAATTCTCTATCTTCAAACATTGATCCAAACCAGTGCACGTCTTCTAATCCATACCCTTCCATTATATCATTTCATATTATATCAAACTCATCAGGCTCAAAGAAATCAGACCAAACACATGCATTCAACTCTTTTTTGAAATCTTCATTACTAAGCAAGGATTTGGGCAACTTATTTGACACCTTAACCATAATATGCCACATGCACCATCGGTGCCTTGTTTGTAAAAGTACTTGTTGAACAACAAGTTTGATCCCCCAATCTTGATCAGTGAAAATCAATTTGGGTGCTACCCCCATACATCGAACAAAACAGCCAAACAACCAAGAATATGAGTCTCTACCTTCACTTGATAGCAAGCTAGCTCCAAATGCAACTGCTCTGGAATGGTTATCTTTTCCAGTGAATGGAGCAAAAATCATGCAATACCTTCAGAACATAACATAAAAATGAATTATATTTTCATACATATAGAATATTATCACTTTATCAGCTATGAATATCATTTTATCAGCCAACAGTATCATTTATCCACTGAAATATAATTTAATCAGCAAAAGTATCATTTTATGTCTTTTAGCAACAAAAGTAATATACCTGTTAGTGTTGTAATGAACCAAATCGGAAGAAAATCTGGAGCCTATGGAAAATAAAATAGCCGAGAAATATGGAAACAAAATCGCTGAAAAGAAGAGAGAATCGTACTGAGATAGAGTGAAAGAATGGAGCGATAACCTTTTGAGAACGCATATAATCAAAAATCATTTGAGCATCTGAACCATCAATATTGGACATAATATCACGATAACCATTTCTAATATCAATAATATCACATCCAACATTTTCAGGTCCACCCATTAGCTCCTTCAAAAGTTTGAATGTGAGAGTGGGACCAATATTACACCTGTCACAATCCTCCATAAACCTCCGATGGATAGGATCCAGACTGTGATTGGGCGTCATAAAATGCCTATGCTAATCCGCAACCATTAAGTGATTATGATACTCAACAAACTGATAAACCTCATACCCTTTGCTCATGCCATCTGAAAAATATCTCAAGTTAAGCTTAGCAAGACATTCACACCTAAATGACCGACACCTACGCTTCTTAACAGACACTTCAGTTGATTGGGATGCATCACCAGGTATAAAATTCTTAGAGCCTTGTCTGCTGCAAGCCAAATAGTGCCACTTAATAATACCATGAACTGATTTGTTGCCCAGTTTACGAATACCAAAACCAACTGAACGAGCATAATGTTCATAGAAATCAGTTGCTTCTACTAATGTATTGAATTTCATACCAATCATTGGCTTCAAAGCATCATCACAAACAGGAATGTACATACCTACAAATCAGTTAAAGTATCATTTTATCAACTCAGAGTATCATTCTACCCGGTAAAACTATCATTTTATGCAGTAAACCTAACATTTATAAGCCAAAAGTATCATATTAACACATAATCGGCAATACATAATATAATTAAATAAGAAGTTCAGTACATCAAAAATATAAACCAATCGACAACTAATATTAATCTAAAATCAAATTCAATACATGAAGCAAAACAATCAATAAATTAAAATATGAACACAATAAATAAGCTAAATAATAGATAATGATTGTTACCTTCGTTATATGCTACAGACTCCATCGAAGCAAATTCTGACAGCAATTGAACAGGTAATCAATGAAAATAAGAACGCAAAATTGAAAACATCTTCCCGGTCACAATTATGCGAGAAATATGGAAACAAAATCTGAAGATTATGGAATAACGAACCAAATCGGAAGAAAATCTGGATCCTATGGAAATAAAATCGCTGAGAAGAAGAGAGAATCGAACTGAGAGAGAATGAAAGAATGGAGCGATAACCTTTTGAGAACGCATATAATCAAAAATCATTTGAGCATCTAAACCATCAATATTGGACATAATATCACGATTACCATTTCTAATATCAATAATATCACATCCAACATTTTCAGGTCCACCCACTATCTCCTTCAAAAGTTTGAATGTAGGAGTGGGACCAATAATACACCTGCCACAATCCTCCATAAACCTCCGATGGATAGGATCCAGACTGCGATTGGCCGTCATAAAATGCCTATGCTCATCCGCAACCATTAAGTGATTATGATACTCAACAAACTGATAAACCACATACCCTTTGCTCATGCCATCTGAAAAATATCTCAAGTTGACCTTAGCAAGACATTCACACCTAAATGGCCGACACCTACGCTTCTTAACAGACACTTCAATTGATTGAGATGCATCACCAGGTATAAAATTCTTAGAGGCTTGTCTGATGCAAGTCAAATACTGCCACTTAAGAATACCATGAACTGATTTGTTGCCCAATTTACGAATACCAAAACCAACTGAGCGAGCATAATGTTCATAGAAATCAGCTGCTTCTACTAATGTATTGAATTTCATACCAATCATTGGCTTCAAAGCATCATCACAAACAGGAATGTACATACCTACAAATCAGTAAAAGTATCATTTTATCAACTCAGAGTGTCATTCTATCCAGTAAAACTATCATTTTATGCAGCAAACCTAACATTTATTAGCCAAAAGTATCATCTTAACACATAATCAGCAATACATAATATAATTAAATAAGAAGTTCAGTACATCAGAAACATAAACCAATCGACAACTAATATTAATCTAAAATCAAATTCAATACATGAAGCAAAACAATCAATAAATTAAAATATGAACACAATAAATAAGCTAAATAATAGATAATGATTGTTACCTTTGTTATTTGCTACAGATTCCATCGAAGCAAATTCTGACTGCAATTGAACAGGTAATCAATGAAAATAAGAACGCAAAATTGAAAACATCTTCCCGGTCACAATTATGCAAGAAATATGGAAACAAAATCTGGAGATTATGGAATAATGAACCAAATCGGAAGAAAATCTGGAGCCTATGGAAATAAAATATCCGAGAAATATGGAAACAAAATCACTGAGAAGAAGAGAGAATCGAACTAAGAGAGAGTGAAAGAATGGAGCGATAACCTTTTGAGAACGCGTATAATCAAAAATCATTTGAGCATCTGAACCATCAATATTGGACATAATATCACGATAACCATTTATAATATCAATAATATCACATCCAACATTTTCAGGTCCACCCACTATCTCCTTCAAAAGTTTGAATGTGAGAGTGGGACCAATAATACACCTGCCACAATCCTCCATAAACCTCCGATGGATAGGATCCAGACTGCGATTGGCCGTCATAAAAAGCCTATGCTCATCCGCAACCATTAAGTGATTATGATACTCAACAAACTGATAAACCTCATACCCTTTGCTCATGCCATCTGAAAAATATCTCAAGTTGAGCTTAGCAAGACATTCACACCTAAATGACCGACACCTACGCTTCTTAACAGACACTTCAGTTGATTGGGATGCATCACCAGGTATAAAATTCTTAGAGGCTTGTCTTCGCAAGCCAAATACTGCCACTTAATAATACCATAAACTGATTTGTTGCCTAGTTTACGAATACCAAAACCACTGAACGAGCATAATGTTCATAGAAATCAACTGCTTCTACTAATGTATTGAATTTCATACCAATCATTGGCTTCAAAGCATCATCACAAACAGGAATGTACATACCTACAAATCAATAAAAGTATCATTTTATCAACTCAGAGTGTCATTCTATCCGGTAAAACTATCATTTTATGCAGTAAACCTAACATTTATTAGCCAAAAGTATCATCTTAACACATAATCGGCAATACATAGTATAATTAAATAAGAAGTTCAGTACATCAGAAATATAAACCAATCGACAACTAATATTAATCTAAAATCAAATTCAATACATGAAGCAAAACAATCAATAAATTAAAATATGAACACAATAAATAAGCTAAATAATAGATAATGATTGATACCTTTGTTATTTGCTACAGACTCCATCGAAGCAAATTCTGACTGCAATTGAACAGGTAATCAATGAAAATAAGAACGCAAAATTGAAAACATATTCCCGGTCACAATTATGCGAGAAATATGGAAACAAAATCTGGAGATTATGGAATAATGAACCAAATCAGAAGAAAATCTGGAGCCTACGGAAATAAAATAGCCGAGAAATATAGAAACAAATTCGCTGAGAAGAAGAGAGAATCGAACTGAGAGAGAATGAAAGAATGGAGCGATAACCTTTTGAGAACGCATATAATCAAAAATCATTTGAGCATCTAAACCATCAATATTGGACATAATATCACGATAACCATTTCTAATATCAATAATATCACATCCAACATTTTCAGGTCCACCCACTATCTCCTTCAAAAGTTTGAATGTGAGAGTGGGACCAATAATACACCTGCCACAATCCTCCATAAACCTCCGATGGATAGGATCCAGACTGCGATTGGCCGTCATAAAATGTCTATGCTCATCCGCGACCATTAAGTGATTATGATACTCAACAAACTGATAAACCTCATACCCTTTGCTCATGCCATCTGAAAAATATCTCAAGTTGAGCTTAGCAAGACATTCACACCTAAATGACCGACACCTACGCTTCTTAACAGACACTTCAGTTGATTGGGATGCATCACCAGGTATAAAATTCTTAGAGGCTTGTCTTCGCAAGCCAAATAATACCATAAACTGATTTGTTGCCTAGTTTACGAATACCAAAACCACTGAACGAGCATAATGTTCATAGAAATCAACTGCTTCTACTAATGTATTGAATTTCATACCAATCATTGGCTTCAAAGCATCATCACAAACAGGAATGTACATACCTACAAATCAATAAAAGTATCATTTTATCAACTCAGAGTGTCATTCTATCCGGTAAAACTATCATTTTATGCAGTAAACCTAACATTTATTAGCCAAAATTATCATCTTAACACATAATCGGCAATACATAGTATAATTAAATAAGAAGTTCAGTACATCAGAAATATAAACCAATCGACAACTAATATTAATCTAAAATCAAATTCAATACATGAAGCAAAACAATCAATAAATTAAAATATGAACACAATAAATAAGCTAAATAATAGATAATGATTGTTACCTTCGTTATTTGCTACAGACTCCATCGAAGCAAATTCTGACAGCAATTGAACAGGTAATCAATGAAAATAAGAACGCAAAATTGAAAACATCTTCCCGGTCACAATTATGCGAGAAATATGGAAACAAAATCTGAAGATTATGGAATAACGAACCAAATCAGAAGAAAATCTGGAGCCTATGGAAATAAAATAGCCGAGAAATATGGAAACAAAATCGCTGAGAAGAAGAGAGAATCGAACTGAGAGAGAGTGAAAGAATGGAGCGATAACCTTTTGAGAACGCATATAATCAAAAATCATTTGAGCATCTGAACCATCAATATTGGACATAATATCACGATAACCATTTCTAATATCAATAATATCACATCCAACATTTTCAGGTCCACCCACTATCTCCTTCAAAAGTTTGAATGTGAGAGTGGGACCAATAATACACCTGCCACAATCCTCCATAAACCTCCTATGGATAGGATCCAGACTGCGATTGGCCGTCATAAAATGCCTCTGCTCATCCGCAACCATTAAGTGATTATGATACTCAACAAACTGATAAACCTCATACCCTTTGCTCATGCCATCTGAAAAATATCTCAAGTTGAGCTTAGCAAGACATTCACACCTAAATGACCGACACCTACGCTTCTTAACAGACACTTCAGTTGATTGGGATGCATCACCAGGTATAAAATTCTTAGAGGCTTGTCTTCGCAAGCCAAATAATACCATAAACTGATTTGTTGCCTAGTTTACGAATACCAAAACCAACTGAACGAGCATAATGTTCATAGAAATCAGCTGCTTCTACTAATGTATTGAATTTCATACCAATCATTGGCTTCAAAGCATCATCACAAACAAGAATGTACATACCTACAAATCAATAAAAGTATCATTTTATCAACTCAGAGTGTCATTCTATCCGGTAAAACTATCATTTTATGCAGTAAACCTAACATTTATTAGCCAAAAGTATCATCTTAACACATAATCGGCAATACATAATATAATTAAATAAAAGTTCAGTACATCAGAAACATAAACCAATCGACAACTAATATTAATCTAAAATCAAATTCAATACATGAAGCAAAACAATCAATAAATTAAAATATGAACACAATAAATAAGCTAAATAATAGATAATGATTGATACCTTTGTTATTTGCTACAGACTCCATCGAAGCAAATTCTGACTGCAATTGAACAGGTAATCAATGAAAATAAGAACGCAAAATTGAAAACATATTCCCGGTCACAATTATGCGAGAAATATGGAAACAAAATCTGGAGATTATGGAATAATAATGAACCAAATCAGAAGAAAATCTGGAGCCTACGGAAATAAAATAGCCGAGAAATATAGAAACAAAATCGCTGAGAAGAAGAGAGAATCGAACTGAGAGAGAGTGAAAGAATGAAGCGATAACATTTCGAGAACGCATATAATCAAAAATCATTTGAGCATCTGAACCATCAATATTGGACATAATATCACGATAACCATTTCTAATATTAATAATATCACATCCAACATTTTCAGGTCCACCCACTATCTCCTTCTAAAGTTTGAATGTGAGAATGAGACCAATATTACACCTTCCACAATCCTCCATAAACCTCCGCTGGATAGGATCCAGACTGCGATTGGCCGTCATAAAATGCCTATGCTCATCCGCAACCATTAAGTGATTATGATACTCAACAAACTGATAAACTCATACCCTTTGCTCATGCCATCTGAAAAATATCTCAAGTTGAGCTTAGCAAGACATTCACACCTAAATGACCGACACCTACGCTTCTTAACAGACACTTCAGTTGATTGGGATGCATCACCAGGTATAAAATTCTTAGAGGCTTGTCTTCGCAAGCCAAATAATACCATAAACTGATTTGTTGCCTAGTTTACGAATACCAAAACCAACTGAACGAGCATAATGTTCAAGAAATCAGCTGCTTCTACTAATGTGTTGAATTTCATACCAATCATTGGCTTCAAAGCATCATCACAAACAGGAATGTACATACCTACAAATCAATAAAAGTATCATTTTATCAACTCAGAGTGTCATTATATCCGGTAAAACTATCATTTTATGCAGTAAACCTAACATTTATTAGCCAAAAGTATCATCTTAACACATAATCGGCAATACATAATATAATTAAATAAAAGTTCAGTACATCAGAAACATAAACCAATCGACAACTAATATTAATCTAAAATCAAATTCAATACATGAAGCAAAACAATCAATAAATTAAAATATGAACACAATAAATAAGCTAAATAATAGATAATGATTGTTACCTTCGTTATTTGCTACAGACTCCATCGAAGCAAATTCTGACTGCAATTGAACAGGTAATCAATGAAAATAAGAACGCAAAATTGAAAACATCTTCCCGGTCACAATTATGCGAGAAATATGGAAACAAAATCTGAAGATTATGGAATAACGAACCAAATCGGAAGAAAATCTGGAGCCTATGGAAATAAAATAGCCGAGAAATATGGAAACAAAATCGCTGAGAAGAAGAGAGAATCGAACTGAGAGAGAGTGAAAGAATGGAGCAATAACCTTTTGAGAACGCATATAATCAAAAATCATTTGAGCATCTGAACCATCAATATTGGACATAATATCACGATAACCATTTCTAATATCAATAATATCGCATCCAACATTTTCAGGTCCACCCACTATCTCCTTCAAAAGTTTGAATGTGAGAGTGGGACCAATAATACACCTGCCACAATCCTCCATAAACCTCCGATGGATAGGATCCAGACTGCGATTGGCCGTCATAAAAAGCCTATGCTCATCCGCAACCATTAAGTGATTATGATACTCAACAAACTGATAAACTCATACCCTTTGCTCATGCCATCTGAAAAATATCTCAAGTTGAGCTTAGCAAGACATACACACCTAAATGACCGACACCTACGCTTCTTAACAGACACTTCAGTTGATTGGGATGCATCACCAGGTATAAAATTCTTAGAGGCTTGTCTTCGCAAGCCAAATAATACCATAAACAGATTTGTTGCCTAGTTTACGAATACCAAAACCAACTGAACGAGCATAATGTTCATAGAAATCAGCTGCTTCTACTAATGTATTGAATTTCATACCAATCATTGGCTTCAAAGCATCATCACAAACAGGAATGTACATACCTACAAATCAATAAAAGTATCATTTTATCAACTCAGAGTGTCATTATATCCGGTAAAACTATCATTTTATGCACTAAACCTAACATTTATTAGCCAAAAGTATCATCTTAACACATAATCGGCAATACATAATATAATTAAATAAAAGTTCAGTACATCAGAAACATAAACCAATCGACAACTAATATTAATCTAAAATCAAATTCAATACATGAAGCAAAACAATCAATAAATTAAAATATGAACACAATAAATAAGCTAAATAATAGATAATGATTGTTACCTTCGTTATTTGCTACAGACTCCATCGAAGCAAATTCTGACTGCAATTGAACAGGTAATCAATGAAAATAAGAACGCAAAATTGAAAACATCTTCCCGGTCACAATTATGCGAGAAATATGGAAACAAAATCTGAAGATTATGGAATAACGAACCAAATCGGAAGAAAATCTGGAGCCTATGGAAATAAAATAGCCGAGAAATATGGAAACAAAATCGCTGAGAAGAAGAGAGAATCGAACTGAGAGAGAGTGAAAGAATGGAGCAATAACCTTTTGAGAACGCATATAATCAAAAATCATTTGAGCATCTGAACCATCAATATTGGACATAATATCACGATAACCATTTCTAATATCAATAATATCGCATCCAACATTTTCAGGTCCACCCACTATCTCCTTCAAAAGTTTGAATGTGAGAGTGGGACCAATAATACACCTGCCACAATCCTCCATAAACCTCCGATGGATAGGATCCAGACTGCGATTGGCCGTCATAAAAAGCCTATGCTCATCCGCAACCATTAAGTGATTATGATACTCAACAAACTGATAAACTCATACCCTTTGCTCATGCCATCTGAAAAATATCTCAAGTTGAGCTTAGCAAGACATACACACCTAAATGACCGACACCTACGCTTCTTAACAGACACTTCAGTTGATTGGGATGCATCACCAGGTATAAAATTCTTAGAGGCTTGTCTTCGCAAGCCAAATAATACCATAAACTGATTTGTTGCCTAGTTTACGAATACCAAAACCAACTGAACGAGCATAATGTTCATAGAAATCAGCTGCTTCTACTAATGTATTGAATTTCATACCAATCATTGGCTTCAAAGCATCATCACAAACAGGAATGTACATACCTACAAATCAATAAAAGTATCATTTTATCAACTCAGAGTGTCATTATATCCGGTAAAACTATCATTTTATGCACTAAACCTAACATTTATTAGCCAAAAGTATCATCTTAACACATAATCGGCAATACATAATATAATTAAATAAAAGTTCAGTACATCAGAAACATAAACCAATTGACAACTAATATTAATCTAAAATCAAATTCAATACATGAAGCAAAACAATCAATAAATTAAAATATGAACACAATAAATAAGCTAAATAATAGATAATGATTGTTACCTTCGTTATTTGCTACAGACTCCATCGAAGCAAATTCTGACTGCAATTGAACAGGTAATCAATGAAAATAAGAACGCAAAATTGAAAACATCTTCCCGGTCACAATTATTCGAGAAATATGGAAACAAAATCTGAAGATTATGGAATAACGAACCAAATCGGAAGAAAATCTGGAGCCTATGGAAATAAAATAGCCGAGAAATATGGAAACAAAATCGCTGAGAAGAAGAGAGAATCGAACTGAGAGAGAGTGAAAGAATGGAGCAATAACCTTTTGAGAACGCATATAATCAAAAATCATTTGAGCATCTGAACCATCAATATTGGACATAATATCACGATAACCATTTCTAATATCAATAATATCACATCCAACATTTTCAGGTCCACCCACTATCTCCTTCAAAAGTTTGAATGTGAGAGTGGGACCAATAATACACCTGCCACAATCCTCCATAAACCTCCGATGGATAGGATCCAGACTGCGATTGGCCGTCATAAAAAGCCTATGCTCATCCGCAACCATTAAGTGATTATGATACTCAACAAACTGATAAACCTCATACCCTTTGCTCATGCCATCTGAAAAATATCTCAAGTTGAGCTTAGCAAGACATTCACACCTAAATGACCGACACCTACGCTTCTTAACAGACACTTCAGTTGATTAGGGTGCATCACCAGGTATAAAATTCTTAGAGGCTTGTCTTCGCAAGCCAAATACTGCCACTTAATAATACCATAAACTGATTTGTTGCCTAGTTTACGAATACCAAAACCAACTGAACGAGCATAATGTTCATAGAAATCAGCTGCTTCAACTAATGTATTGAATTTCATACCAATCATTGGCTTCAAAGCATCATCATAAACAGGAATGTACATACCTACAAATCAATAAAAGTATCATTTTATCAACTCAGAGTGTCATTCTATCCGGTAAAACTATCATTTTATGCAGTAAACCTAACATTTATTAGCCAAAAGTATCAACTTAACACATAATCGGCAATACATAATATAATTAAATAAGAAGTTCAGTACATCAGAAACATAAACCAATCGACAACTAATAATAATCTAAAATCAAATTCAATACATGAAGCAAAACAATCAATAAATTAAAATATGAACACAATAAATACGCTAAATAATAGATAATGATTGTTACCTTCGTTATTTGCTACTGACTCCATCGAAGCAAATTCTGACAGCAATTGAACAGGTAATCAATGAAAATAAGAACGCAAAATTGAAAACATCTTCCCGGTCACAATTATTCGATAAATATGGAAACAAAATCTGAAGATTATGGAATAACGAACCAAATCGGAAGAAAATCTAGAGCCTATGGAAATAAAATAGCCGAGAAATATAGAAACAAAATCGCTGAGAAGAAGAGAGAATCGAACTGAGAGAGAGTGAAAGAATGGAGCGATAACCTTTTGAGAACTCATATAATAAAAAATCATTTGAGCATCTAAACCATCAATATTGGACATAATATCACGATAACCATTTCTAATATCAATAATATCACATCCAACATTTTCAGGTCCACCCACTATCTCCTTCAAAAGTTTGAATGTGAGAATAAAACCAATAATACACCTGCCACAATCCTCCATAAACCTCCGATGGATAGGATCCAGACTGCGATTAGCCGTCATAAAATGCCTATGCTCATCCGCAACCATTAAGTGATTATGATACTCAACAAACTGATAAACCTCATACCCTTTGCTCATGCCATCTGAAAAATATCTCAAGTTGAGCTTAGCAAGACATTCACACCTAAATGACCGACACCTACGCTTCTTAACAGACACTTCAGTTGATTGGGATGCATCACCAGGTATAAAATTCTTAGAGGCTTGTCTTCGCAAGCCAAATACTGCCACTTAATAATATCATGAACTGATTTGTTGCCTAGTTTACGAATACCAAAACAACTGAACGAGCATAATGTTCATAGAAATCAGCTGCTTCTACTAATGTATTGAATTTCATACCAATCATTGGCTTCAAAGCATCATCACAAACAGGAATGTACATACCTACAAATCAATAAAAGTATCATTTTATCAACTCAGAGTGTCATTCTATCCGGTAAAACTATCATTTTATGCAGTAAACCTAACTTTTATTAGCCAAAAGTATCATCTTAACACATAATCGGCAATACATAATATAATTAAATAAGAAGTTCAGTACATCAGAAACATAAACCAATCGACAACTAATATTAATCTAAAATCAAATTCAATACATGAAGCAAAACAATCAATAAATTAAAATATGAACACAATAAATAAGCTAAATAATAGATAATGATTGTTACCTTCGTTATTCGCTACAGACTCCATCGAAGCAAATTCTGACAGCAATTGAACAGGTAATCAATGAAAATAAGAACGCAAAATTGAAAACATCTTCCCGGTCACAATTATGCGAGAAATATGGAAACAAAATCTGAAGATTATGGAATAACGAACCAAATCGGAAGAAAATCTGGAGCCTATGCAAATAAAATAGCCGAGAAATATGGAAACAAAATCGCTGAGAAGAAGAGAGAATCGAACTGAGAGAGAGTGAAAGAATGGAGAGATAACCTTTTGAGAACGCATATAATCAAAAATCATTTGAGCATCTAAACCATCAATATTGGACATAATATCACGATAACCATTTCTAATATCAATAATATCACATCCAACATTTTCAGGTCCACCCACTATCTCCTTCAAATGTTTGAATGTGAGAATAAAACCAATATTACACCTGCCACAATCCTCCATAAACCTCCGATGGATAGGATCCAGACTGCGATTGGCCGTCATAAAATGTCTATGCTCATCCGCGACCATTAATTGATTATGATACTCAACAAACTGATAAACCTCATACCCTTTGCTCATGCCATCTGAAAAATATCTCAAGTTGGCTTGGCAAGACATTCACACCTAAATGACCGACACCTACGCTTCTTAACAGACACTTCAGTTGATTGGGATGCATCACCAGGTATAAAATTCTTAGAGGCTTGTCTGATGCAAGCCAAATACTGCCACTTAATAATACCATGAACTGATTTGTTGCCCAATTTACGAATACCAAAACCAACTGAGCGAGCATAATGTTCATAGAAATCAGCTGCTTCTACTAATGTATTGAATTTCTTACCAATCATTGGCTTCAAAGCATCATCACAAACAGGAATGTACATACCTACAAATCAGTAAAAGTATCATTTTATCAACTCAGAGTGTCAATCTATCCAGTAAAACTATCATTCTATGCAGTAAACCTAACATTTATTAGCCAAAAGTATCATCTTAACACATAATCGGCAATACATAATATAATTAAATAAGAAGTTTAGTACATCAGAAACATAAACCAATCGACAACTAATATTAATCTAAAATCAAATTCAATACATGAAGCAAAACAATCAATAAATTAAAATATGAACACAATAAATAAGCTAAATAATAGATAATGATTGATACCTTTGTTATTTGCTACAGACTCCATCGAAGCAAATTCTGACTGCAATTGAACAGGTAATCAATGAAAATAAGAACGCAAAATTGAAAACATCTTCCCGGTCACAATTATGCGAGAAATATGGAAACAAAATCTGGAGATTATGGAATAATGAACCAAATCAGAAGAAAATCTGGAGCCTACGGAAATAAAATAGCCGAGAAATATAGAAACAAATTCGCTGAGAAGAAGAGAGAATCGAACTGAGAGAGAATAAAAGAATGGAGCGATAACCTTTTGAGAACGCATATAATCAAAAATCATTTGAGCATCTAAACCATCAATATTGGACATAATATCACGATAACCATTTCTAATATCAATAATATCACATCCAACATTTTCAGGTCCACCCACTATCTCCTTCAAAAGTTTGAATGTGAGAGTGGGACCAATAATACACCTGCCACAATCCTCCATAAACCTCCGATGGATAGGATCCAGACTGCGATTGGCCGTCATAAAATGTCTATGCTCATCCGCGACCATTAATTGATTATGATACTCAACAAACTGATAAACCTCATACCCTTTGCTCATGCCATCTGAAAAATATCTCAAGTTGGCTTGGCAAGACATTCACACCTAAATGACCGACACCTACGCTTCTTAACAGACACTTCAGTTGATTGGGATGCATCACCAGGTATAAAATTCTTAGAGGCTTGTCTGATGCAAGCCAAATACTGCCACTTAATAATACCATGAACTGAATTGTTGCCCAATTTACGAATACCAAAACCAACTGAGCGAGCATAATGTTCATAGAAATCAGCTGCTTCTACTAATGTATTGAATTTCTTACCAATCATTGGCTTCAAAGCATCATCACAAACAGGAATGTACATACCTACAAATCAGTAAAAGTATCATTTTATCAACTCAGAGTGTCAATCTATCCAGTAAAACTATCATTCTATGCAGTAAACCTAACATTTATTAGCCAAAAGTATCATCTTAACACATAATCGGCAATACATAATATAATTAAATAAGAAGTTTAGTACATCAGAAACATAAACCAATCGACAACTAATATTAATCTAAAATCAAATTCAATACATGAAGCAAAACAATCAATAAATTAAAATATGAACACAATAAATAAGCTAAATAATAGATAATGATTGATACCTTTGTTATTTGCTACAGACTCCATCGAAGCAAATTCTGACTGCAATTGAACAGGTAATCAATGAAAATAAGAACGCAAAATTGAAAACATCTTCCCGGTCACAATTATGCGAGAAATATGGAAACAAAATCTGGAGATTATGGAATAATGAACCAAATCAGAAGAAAATCTGGAGCCTACGGAAATAAAATAGCCGAGAAATATAGAAACAAATTCGCTGAGAAGAAGAGAGAATCGAACTGAGAGAGAATGAAAGAATGGAGCGATAACCTTTTGAGAACGCATATAATCAAAAATCATTTGAGCATCTAAACCATCAATATTGGACATAATATCACGATAACCATTTCTAATATCAATAATATCACATCCAACATTTTCAGGTCCACCCACTATCTCCTTTAAAAGTTTGAATGTGAGAGTGGGACCAATAATACACCTGCCACAATCCTCCATAAACCTCCGATGGATAGGATCCAGACTGCGATTGGCCGTCATAAAATGCCTATGCTCATCCGCAACCATTAGGTGATTATGATACTCAACAAACTGATAAACCACATACCCTTTGCTCATGCCATCTGAAAAATATCTCAAGTTGAGCTTAGCAAGACATTCACACCTAAATGACCGACACCTACGCTTCTTAACAGACACTTCAGTTGATTAGGGTGCATCACCAGGTATAAAATTCTTAGAGGCTTGTCTTCGCAAGCCAAATACTGCCACTTAATAATATCATGAACTGATTTGTTGCCTAGTTTACGAATACCAAAACCAACTGAACGAGCATAATGTTCATAGAAATCAGCTGCTTCTACTAATGTATTGAATTTCATACCAATCATTGGCTTCAAAGCATCATCACAAACAGGAATGTACATACTTACAAATCAATAAAAGTATCATTTTATCAACTCAGAGTGTCATTCTATCTGGTAAAACTATCATTTTATGCAGTAAACCTAACATTTATAAGCCAAAAGTATCATCTTAACACATAATCGGCAATACATAATATAATTAAATAAGAAGTTCAGTACATCAGAAACATAAACAATCGACAACTAATATTAATCTAAAATCAAATTCAATACATGAAGCAAAACAATCAATAATTTAAAAATAAACACACTCAATAAGCTAAATAATAGATAATGATTGTTACCTTCGTTATTTGGTACAGACTCCATCGAAGCAAATTCTGACAGCAATTGAACAGGTAATCAATGAAAATAAGAATGCAAAATTGAAAACATCTTCCCGGTCACAATTATGCGAGAAATATGGAAACAAAATCTGGAGATTATGGAATAATGAACCAAATCGGAATCAAATCTGGAGCATATGGAAATAAAATAGCCGAGAAATAAGGAAACAAAATCGCTGAGAAGAAGAGAGAATCGAACTGAGAGAGAGTGAAAGAATGGAACGATAACCTTTTGAGAACGCATATAATCAAAAATCATATGAGCATCTGAACCATCAATATTGGACATAATAACATGATAACCATTTCTAATATCAATAATATCGCATCCAACATTTTCAGGTCCACCCACTATCTCCTTCAAAAGTTTGAATGTGAGAGTGGAACCAATATAACACCTGCCACAAACCTCCATAAACCTCCGATGGATAGGATCCAGACTGTGATTGGCCCTCATAAAATGCCTATGCTCATCCGCAACCATTAAGTGATTATGATACTCAACAAACTGATAAACCTCATACCCTTTGCTCATGCCATCTGAAAAATATCTCAAGTTGAGATTAGCAAGACATTCACACCTAAATGACCGACATCTACGCTTCTTAACAGATACTTCAGTTGATTGGGATGCATCACAAGGTATGAAATTCTTAGAGCCTTGTCTGCTGCAAGCCAAATACTGCCACTTAATAATACCATGAACTGATTTGTTGCCCAGTTTAAGAATACCAAAACCAACTAAACGAGCATAATGTTCATAGAAATTAGTTGCTTCTACTAATGTATTGAATTTCATACCAATCATTGGCTTCAAAGCATCATCACAAACAGGAATGTACATATCTACAAATCAGTAAAAGTATCATTTTATCAACTCAGAGTATCATTCTATCAGGCAAAACTATCATTTTATGCAGTAAACCTAACATTTATAAGCCAAAAGTATCATCTTAACACATAATCGGCAATACATAATATAATTAAATAAGAAGTTCAGTACATCAGAAACATAAACCAATCGACAACTAATATTAATCTAAAATCAAATTCAATACATGAAGCAAAACAATCAATAAATTAAAAATGAACACAATCAATAAGCTAAATAATAGATAATTATTATTACCTTCGTTATTTGCTACAGCCTCCATCGAAGCAAATTCTTACAGTAATTGAACATGTAATCAATGAAAAGAAGAACGCAAAATTGAAAACATCTTACCAGTCACAATTATGCGACAAATATGGAAACAAAATCTGGAGATTATGGAATAATGAACCAAATCGGAAGAAAATCTGGAGCCTATGGAAATAAAATATCCGAGAAATATGGAAACAAAATTGCTGAGAAGAAGAGAGAATCGAACTGAGCGAGAGTGAAAGAATGGAGCGAAATTCAAAAATTAAACGAGGGAAATGACATATTTACCCTCTGTGCCTTTTTTATAAAGTAAATCTAAGTTTGAATCTCATCCACAAGATTAGAAAATATGTGTGGTTCATATTTGGTTATAGGGTTATTATGTGATTTGGGGGTTATCATATGATTACAACTCTATATATATTGATAGGGCTAATTTCATGCATTGGTTAAAGGGTAAAATTCATGTGTTTGCGGGGTCTAACGCATATTTTAAGCCAGGTGTGTAGAAGGTTTTCGCCAAATCCAGGAAAGAAGATGACAATTATATGGTCCAAGGAACTGGCGAATAAGTGAGCAATAAGGAGGGAAAACGACTAGACGGAGGAGATAACGAAGCTGAATGGTAGAATGGAGATTTCTACGAAGGCTTCTAGAAGATCAACTCCGCACCTATATAAGGAGGAGAGCATGCAAAAAGAAAAAAAACTTCGGAGGGTGGAGGACTTTTGACCAGATTGTGGCTCGTAGCTCACTCACTTTTACACACTTGGGGGGGAAATGTTCGGGAGATCGTAGGGTAGTTTTCGGGTTACTTTATGCTATTTCGTAGTTGGGCAACACCGTCCTCACAGAGGGCGAAGAAACAATTTAATCGCTTTCATTTTAATTTCCGTCGTGAATTTCACCGAGCTTCGCTGTTCGAAGCTCGGCTTTGTTTTCGGTTGAATTTCTGTTGGTTTATGAAGTTTCTGTTTCCGTATTTGAGTTATTGTTAATTTCGAGCATGGATGCAATTGGTTTTAAGTTTGTCGAGGTACTTTGATTTTTGCGCTGTTCTACTGAGTTTGCGCAGAATTGTTGAAGGCTTGTGTTGTCGGGATAGATCGGTTGAATCAGAAGTTATGGAGTTGAATTTGTTGATTGATGGGTTCAGAATGCTTGGATCCAGAGTGGATTAAGCATCCGACGTTTGGATCTGAAACAGGGTGATCAGAGTTGATGCCGGATTTTCGTGTTTTCATTTCATTCCGTCTAAAGTATGTAGATCTGTTTTATTTCCGGCTAATTGCAAGTTTCCGACGTCCACACTTTTACTTTCTGTTTGAATATGGGTTTGTGCTCTGTTTCTACATGTTCGCATTTTATACAGGTAATGAGATGTGCGACAGTGTTGGTTAATCCTTTAGTTGTTATTTGCAGCTTTAATACCATACTTTCAGTTTACGGAAAATAGTCTCCACCGTTTTCCTGTTTTCTGTGTAGTCAAATTAGGAAGTTTATTGCTCAGTCTAAGAAGTTAGTTTAATGTCTAGCAGTTATGAGAAAGTTTAATGTCGGCACGATGTTTTCAGTTTCCTAGGTCCGGTGTTTACTTCGTTTCTAGGTCTAGTAGTAGTTACACCTCAACCCAAATTTGCGTGGCAGCAGCCGTTTTCTAATCCAGAATCTTATAAATGCTTTCTTACGCATCCATCTTCGTGGGATCGACCCCTTGCTTCTCTATACTAGTCTATAGTATAACGGGTTGAAGGATCTTTGAAATGCGAGAGTTGTGTGTCTGATAAGGCTCATTTCATGCATCGTTTTAAGGGTGAAATACATGCTACTTGATCAGTTTATCGCGCAAAATAAGTGTGTAATGTGCAGAAATACCACTTAACCAAGGCAGCAAGGTCGAACTGATCAAGCAAGTACAAAAGGCGATAAAAGGCCAAGAATCGGGGGAGTTGATCAAGGGGGAGCGATCAAGCAGTTAGGTGGGGACCTTTGGCTTTTAGAAGAAGAAGACGTGAGGAAATGAGCTGGACGTACCGCACCATTCGGTTATCAAGGACGACGTTCTAGAAGGGGACACGTGCTGGAATATGACACGCAAGGACGAAGCTGAGTTACGAATCTGTTACCAAAAAGCGTCGTCATTCTAGAAGAACAGCACGTAGCAATCAATGAGTCGCTCACTCTCAGAATGAGCGAATATTCCCTGTCAAGATCGTTATCCAGCTGGCGGACGAATCGAGCTTATAAATAGAGGTTGTGCCACCACAAGAAGGCATCGGAGACTTTACTTTCTATCTAGTTTAGCTTAGCTTAGTTATTTAGCGTAGTTCAGCTCTCTAGCTTAGTTTAGTTCAGCTCTCTAGCTTAGTTTAGTTCAGTTCTCTAGCTTAGTTAGATAGCTTAGTTTAAAGGGCGACCAAAAGGGAGCGCTGCAGAATACACATTTCTGTTAGCGTTATCTTAAGTTTCCTGCTGAGATTTTTCTCAGTTTTTACCGTTTTCTTAGATTCCAAAGTGTTAGCTTAGTTTAAATTTCACGTTGTACTCAGCTTTTAGTTTAATCAAAGTTATTTTCGCTTTTAATCCATGCATTTACTTTTCTGTTATTACCTGCAATTCACTTGATCCAGTAGTTAAATTTCCATTGATCAAGCTAGCTAGTTTAATTCTGTCTAGATTAAAACAGTAGTTAAAAACTCCCAAGTTAAAGCGTGGCAGCAGCCAACCCCCCTGTTCACTACTCACACACTCGACACACCAACTTCTCTGTGGGATCGACCCCGAACTTGCCGCTTTACTGTTAAAGTTGTGCAAAATTGGGAGTTATAATTTACTTTGGCAAGGCGGAAAGGGCGAGAGGTAGATTGCATTGATTAAGTGGCAACGACATTTACTAACTGATCCAATCGGTTCGGTTATCATTCCATATAACTTGATCTGTATTCTATTCGTGTTTTCGACCTCTTTCCAAGTCCTTCCAAAATGGCGCCGTTGCCGGGGAAGCATGGTGTTACTTTATGTTTGTGCGTAGTGTGTAGGTGTATATAATTTTGTTTCTCATTTTTTTTGTTTTTTCCTGCTGTTGATGAGAAGGTACCACCAAGGCGATTACTGGAATCATCCCTTGATATACAAAAGAACTAACACTCAGTGGAGAGTCTAGGAAGCCGGCGTTGTCATCACTCGTCCCAGAGCCGCATTAGAAGCAGCAGCAGCCACCTAGCAGAAAACACAACCACCACCACTAGAACGAACGGAAGCAGAGATGGCTGTTGTCGCTGACGACTCGGGAATCGGTTCTCTACACGCTCATGATGAGAGAAAGCCCACACATGCCATCGCCGCTACTCCTGGAATGCGGACCATCGCAATCAAATCAGGAATACTGGTCGTTTTGTCCCATTTCTATGGCTTTTCGAAGGAATGTCCGTATGCTTTCCTGGAAGAATTCTACAGATACTGTGATATTCAGCCCGTGCCAGCTTGATCCACATCCGAAGATTACATGCTTAAGGCTATTCCCTTCATTTTGAAGGGCGATGCGGGTGTCTGGCTGTCAAGGCGGCCGGAAGGATCCATCAGGATGTGGGCTGAGTTCCGTATGATATTCCTCGATCGTTTCTTTCCAACATAAAAAACAAGTGCCCTAAAAAGGGAAATTACAGAAGCTAGACAGGAGTATGACGAGCCCCTCAGCCAGTACTGGGATAGGTTCCAAGGGCTGCTTCAAGCATGCCCTAACCACAGGCTGGGAGAGAAGGAAATCTACTCGATCTTCTATGGCGGACTCACGGTGGACAGCAAGAACGACCTCAACCTCGCAGCACAAGGGGATTTCCTAAAAACCCTTTTTAGCCAAGCTAAGAATATTTTGGAGAGGCTGATTGAGGCTAAGCGGTCGTACGAAACATCTCGAGGGCAGTACAGAAGAGGAGCAGTGCACGCAGCTGAGGCGCGCAACGATGAAAAGCTGGAGGCTCGATTTGAGCAGATGGAGAAGAAACTGCAGGAAGCAGTAGAAAAAACGAGACCGCCGCCACCGCCTGCACTGAAGGAGACACAGTATGTGCTGCCGCCGCCACCGCCACCTCCAGAAGAGCATCATTACTATTACTGCGAGTTTCCCCCTGAGGTAGAGTAAGTAAACGCCGTAGGCCACTGGAACACAAATGGCAACTGGATCCAGGGGAAGCAGAGAGATGCTCCGTGGAGGGACCACCCCAACTTCAGATGGACTTATCAGAATCAAAGCCAACCACAACAGGTACAGCCCTCTGACGGGCAGTCCAACTGGCCAGCTCGAATCTTGGATAGACTAAACACTGGAGGGAATAGAATGCAAGGAGGTCAGGCAGGTTGGTCAAGTGGACCTCAAGGGAACTGGTCAAGTGGAGGACCTCAAGGGAACTGGTCAAGTGGAGAACAGCCTAACTGGTCAAGCCGACAACAGGAAGGAGAATGGGGGTACCAACACCAAGCCCCTCAGTATAGCAACCATGGTAGGCAACCAAGTAATCAAATGGTAAGTTATGTCCCGCAGTACCACAGGGGAAACCAGCAATCCCAAGGGAACCAACATTACTTCCAAGGAAACCAACAAATCATTTGTCCCAGAACCAACCAGAGCAGTATGGGTCTTCCGGTTTTTACCAGCAAGGCCATGGAGGAGGCCGATTTAATCAGAGAAATAACAGGCAGCAAAATGAAGGTCCAGGGGATATGATTCCACACCAATCCCATGATGTTGTGCGAGAAATGCAGGAAGCCTAGAGAGAACAGAAAGCTGCAATAGAAATGCTTACGAAACAGTTATCTCAGGTCGCCATGTCACTGGGCGAGCTAAGAGGTAATGAAGGAAAGATTCCGGCTACAGTGCAACCTCCAGCAGGGCGAGAGAATGTCAACACAGTCTCTCTGAAATCAGAAGGAGTTTATCAGAGCTCAACTGCAAGTTTTCCAGCATCCAGGACAAGTCTTAATAAAAGCCTTGAATCCAGAGCCCTTGATCAAGTCATAGCGAAAGAAGAGTCAAACATCTGTGAACAGGGTGCTGAAAAGAGGAGGAAGGTCGAAGTAGAGGAAACCTAGTGATCTTCCCTCCAAGAGAACTGACCCAGGGGTATTTACGCTCCCAATTTCCATCAGAAACGTTCAAATGGAGCACGCAATGTGCGACCTAGGGGCTTCCATCAATATTATGCCATATTCTATATACAAGAGGCTGGAGAATGCTAAGCTCATCAAAACCAATATGGAAATACAGCTAGCAGACGGGTCTTGCATTTACCCCGAGGGAGTTCTGGAAGATGAAATCGTCAACGTGAACAGATTCATGTATCCCGCCGACTTCTTTGTTTTGAAAATGACGGAACCAGGAGCAGAGGAATCTATTGGGATCCTTTTGGGGAGACCTTTCTTATCCACCGCCAACATAGTCATTGACGTCCGCCATGGGACAATTAATCTGGAGTTTAAAGGAGAGCGACTTACGGTCGGCATTAATGAAGCGGCAAAAAAGCCACAGGGCAGAGAGAGCATACAAACAGTAAACGCTATCAGCCCTCGAAAACAGGAGTATTCGAAAAATGAATCCTTTGAAGAGCCATCCTCTGGTTACACTGAAGATGAACAGCTGAAGAGATAGGCAGCAGAATGGTTTGATACAACAGTGAATGGAGCAATGGATGATCAAGCCATTAGAAGGGCAATTATGGAATTTTGCCAGCCGTCACAACCAGCCGAGGCAAGAGAGATTACTCAACCAAGAAGGGTCGAGAGACCACCTGACCAAGCCGCTCCATTAAAAGGAATGCTGAAGAAGGAATCCTCGTTTACAAGGCAACTACCTGAATCGCCAAATGCCATCAAGGACATGCCCGACCAGGCGTATCACAGTTCAGTTGAACCAAGTCTACATGGACAGGAGGTACAATCAAGAAAAAAACTGAGGCTGGGTGAAGAAGGCGCCAAGTTGAAATCAGCAAACCCGATGGAAATAAATCCGAATTTATGGATGCACCCAGCCACGAAAATAAAGGAAGTGACCAACTTCTCCTCGAGAAAGGAAGAACTCGTCGGTAAACAGAGAAAGCTACCATTCCAGAGTCAAATCAAACTAATGACAGGGAAGCGGAATTCAGAATGGGCAGATCCTGAAACCATCAAGGCGAGCACGCACCAAGGAGACACCCCCAGTTCGTTCTTTTTCGAGGTGAATGGTCCTCGTGTTGAGCCCTACAGAGACAGACCAAAGTGGGAGTGGTGGAAGAAATTCCACTAACCTTCCCCAATCTCAACCATTGACCAGGTATAAGGAGTGATCGGGTACTCCTGGGCAGTCTGCTTGATCAAACAACACATTTCAAATTCATTGAAATGATCAAGTGACAACCTAGGGGAACCTGGTCAAGTCCTTATAGTTAGTGTAATTAGTTTTTCTTGTGTTAGTTTTTTTTTTATTTCAATTCTTAAAGGGTTAAAGGACAGAAATAAAGGCGAGAAACTGATTAAGTGGAATTATTGAGTTTTCATCTGGATATAATGGACCACTTGATCAGTGCAACAAGGGCTAACCGATGGCCACATTGATTTAATTAATCATGGACAGGTGGCAAAATGACATATGCAGCCATTGGAGGGGTGTCAGATAGTGCCAACTGTTGTAGTGAAAAGATGTCCTGAAGAGAAGCGTGTAGGAGAAGCTAAGCCAGCTGGCATTCTGAAAAGATGCGCATGTACGCAAAGAGTCGCATAGATTTGAACAGTCACGGAGATCCCAACAGCCGCGATATCAGTATAAAAGGACGCTTTATGACCCGTACCCTACTTTTTACCAACTACCTACAGCACTCCTTTGTTTGCTCTCGCCTATTTATCAAAACCTTTCTCAAATCGCCATTCACTCCACGGAAATCACCTACGACTTTCAAATGGACTCTCCTTCAACCGAACAAGATGAGAGAACGCTGAGGAGAACGGTCCGCCGTAGTATTCCGGTATACACACCGGTGGAAAGTAGCGAATCAGAAGAGGTGTAGTACTTGCGCTATCATTCTGAGCGCAGACGAAAAGGAAAGCAAGTGGCTAAAACTCCTACAAAAAAAACCAAGGACGGCCTTCCCTACTGCGGAGATCAGGGAACCTATTAGGGTACCGTTCACCGAAGGAGAAGAGGTAGCTGGAGAAGACAGTGGAGAAGAAGCGGAGGTCGACAGGTGAGGAGAACCTACCTACGAGAGGACGGAGGTGTTGGTCACGGAAAAACTCATGAAGGAAATGGCTAGAAAAAGATTTATGCGGAACGCGGGGCAAAAGGGAAACATACTAAGTCAGGAAAGCGCTACCACCCGGAATCTCTTCAGGAGATAGAATCAGATGACAATTTCCTGTCTTACATACGCACAATCGGGTTCAACTGGTTGCTCAATCACAACACAGCAAAGGTAACGGTTGCCCTGGCGAAAGAGTTTTTCACTTCTTTCACGTTCGAACAAACGGCAGACATATCTGTTGAGTCTATCTCTTTCCGGTTATTTAACAAGGAGGTATCAATGAGCATTCGAGAATGGTCGATGAGGATGGGGCTCCTCACAATGGATGAGGATATCCACGGCATTTGGGAAAAAAGACAGATTGGGCCACCCGGGGACATGCCGGGATTCACCCTGCAAGCGGCTTGGGACTTGCTTACTGAGAGGCATGGTGGACGTTTCAAACCCAGTGTCTCAAAGGGAGTCCACATTGCCGACCGACTCCTTCGTTTTGCCCAAACCTTCATCGCCTACAACTTACTGGGACAGGTAACTGCCACTCTCACCACAACTGAACTCTATTTCCGCTGGTGCATGTTCAAGGGGGTGAAGGTCCACTTGGGGTACTGGCTGGCCCAAGCCTGCCATTCACTGACCACCCATACATCCCGCCATCTATATCTCTGCCATCTGCTGGGTGCCTATCTACAGAGGAATATAATCATGAAAATACCTAAGCCCGCCCCCATCCTCCTAATGTGCAATCCCCCAGAGCTATTCAACTTGATTTTCTTTTTCAACAAGGGACTCTTGTACATGAAGGACGATGCCGTCCACTTCTACGATGTAGAGGATGAAAGGACTGAGGTAACCGTCAGAACTGGGAAAAGGAGCAAGGCCGACGCAAGTACAGAAGTTGCAGAACAGGGCAACCCAGAAGCGACAGCAAAAACTGACGGAGATAGCAGGGCTAAGGGCCACTTGGACACAGAGGGAATAGTTCCGACAGAAACGGCAATGCCAGAATAGAAAGAAGACATGGCAGCGCTATGGAGCGCCTTGAAGGACGAAATGACTGCCATAAGGAGCACCATAACAGAGAAGACGACGACCACGGGGACCAATGTAGCGCAGGCGCTGGCGACTATAAGAGGCGACATTGCAGAGGAAATGGCCGCTATAAGGAGCAACATCCAGGAGATTCAAACAGGTATCGCGTCCCTACATTCTGCAATTCACAGCTTTAAGGAACGGCTAGTAATCAATGTCTAAAGGATGGTTGAGGCTCTGCTGCTGATGATTAAAATGGTAAAGTTTGTCTAGCAACAAACGTTTCAAACCCAGTTGAGCACTCCTACATAGATCCCTGGAGCAACTGCCCATGGAACTCAATCGGTTTTTCCTTCCCCATCGGCCCCTCCAAGTAGCAGCATGCAGCACTCCCCTACCGAAACTGCACAGACGACAATGTCTGATGATCCCCCACTTCTACCCTCCAAGCGCCCAAAGGCGTTACCAAGGAAGTCAGGTCCATGAGGGACCGGAAAAAACAGTTGAAGTACCCCTCACCCCATTTCAGCTCACGTTAATTTCAAAACAATTCAGTTTTATTTTGTTTATGGTATTTATAACTGTCATTCTATTCCGTATCACACTTAGATCTATGTTGGGTCTAAGTGTGAGAAGTATGCATGCCCTTTTTTCTATGTTGTTAGTCTGCCTATATCTGTTTTATTTTCATATTTTTTGTGTGGTTATTAGCATGTTTTGATTGCTGGCACTGCCTCACACTTAGCCCAGTGTCTGGTCTAAGTGTGAGAAGTTCCTTTGATTGTTGTTATGCCATCGCCTGTGCCTAACCCTTCTTTCCACTGCGTACAGTCCCTCGAGGACGAGTTCATATGCAGTGGGGAGGGGGACGGGTTAGTTACAATAAAATCATACATGCTAAATTTTTTCTCAAAAATAACAAATTCCAGGTAGTAATATATAGGCAATATGCATGAAATTGGATAAATGGAAGACTTGATTACTTTTTGGGAGAGATAGAAAAATGATTCAGTATGCTCACATGTAAAACTTGATTGCAAAAACTTGATCAATTTGAATGACGCAAGTATGATGGAAACGCTCAATTTCTAAACCAACTGTGAAGCCTCTCTATATGTGAGTTATAACCCAAAAGTAGAACACTTTCTACTATTTTTACAAAAGAAAAAAATTACGAGAGGCTGACTTTTAATATTGAGATGAAAATTGCACAAGTAGTAATGACTAAAGGCATTAGGACTTAACCATTTGAGTCGTGTTCTTCTTTCATTCCACAAACCCGCCTCATTAGTCAAGGCACCCCCTAGTAGCCAATTCGAGCCCATACATTCTTTTCATTTCTTTAAAGCCTTAAAACCAAATTCAAAGTTCCATATCACATAAGGAAAGATGATCAAAGAAATGAAGTTTGTCAAGGGAAACAAAAGGAGGATAGCAATAAGAATGGTAGGAATAAAGGGTAGCCGGGTTGATCAAGTTAGACAATCAGGTTGATCATATGAAAAGAATCAAAAAAAAAGAGAAAGGGCAGGAAATAGTTGTAACCTGACCCAGGAAATCAAAAGTAAAAATAATAATAAGCCGAAGGTTATAAGGCTAAAGGTCGAAATCTGACCAAGATGGAGCACCAAGAAATAAATATCCCAATTCTAATCCAGCGAGTTTAGTCAAATCTTTGGCCTTTCGATCCATGTGATTTTTCTTTAAAATTTTTTATTTTTAAACTTAGAACCCCTAGGACCTTAACCTAACACGTTACTACCCTTGAGCCCCGTTACAACCTTAAACAAAGACCTTAAGGAACTATCTTGTGTAGTCCGATTCAAAGTATTAAATTTGTGGCAACACCGATTGAACAGTCCTAACATCTCTGGTGAGAAAGGAGTGACTGAGTGAATCCAACAGTGGTTTTTAAATTGAGCAATCTTGACAAGCTGACACCTTGATCAAGCAAAGGCGAAAGAGAAGGAACACAAGCTACTGACAAATGGATTGACCTTGACCTCGGGTATGATTGTGGGAAAATTATTCGGTCTAATGCATACATGTGAATACGTGTTTTTATCTTAAAAGTTTTATTTTTCTTTTTGTTTTCCTTTACTATTGAAATAAGTAAACCATGCCTGAAATCTACCTTATCTTTTTCATTTATTTTTCTTTATACTTGAGGACAAGTATGTTTTAAGTGTGAACAGCTTGATAAGGCTCATTTCATGCATCGGTTTAAGGGTGAAATCCATGCTACTTGATCGGTTTATCGCGCAAAACAAGTGTTAAATGTGCAGAAATACCACCTAACCAAGGCAGCAAGGCCGAACTGATCAAGCAAGTACAAAAGGCGATAAAAGGCCAAGAATCGGGGGAGTTGATCAAGGGGGAGCGATCAAGTAGTTAGGTGGGGACCGCTGGCTTTTAGAAGAAGAACACGTGAGGAAATGAGCTGGATACAGCGCACCATTCTGTTATCAAGGACGACGTTCTAGAAGGGGACACGTGCTGGAATATGAGACGCAAGGACGAAGCTGAGTCACGAATCTGTTACCAAAAAGCGTCGTCATTCTAGAAGAACAACACGTAGCAATCAATGAGCCGCTCACTCTCAGAATGAGCGAATATTCCCTGTCAAGATCGTTATCCAGCTGGCGGCCGAATCGAGCTTATAAATAGAGGGTGTGCCACCACAAGAAGGCATCGAAGACTTTACATTCCGTCTAGTTTAGCTTAGCTTAGTTATTTAGCGTAGTTCAGCTCTCTAGCTTAGTTTAGTTCAGCTCTCTAGCTTAGTTTAGTTCAGTTCTCTAGCTTAGTTAGATAGCTTAGTTTAAAGGGCGACCGAAAGGGAGCGCTGCAGAATACTCATTTCTGTTAGCGTTATCTTAAGTTTCCCTCTGAGATTTTTCTCAGTTTTTACCACTTTCTTAGATTCCAAAGTGTTAGCTTAGTTTAAATTTCACGTTGTACTCACCTTTTAGTTTAATCAAAGTTATTTTCGCTTTTAATCCGCGCATTTACTTTTCTGTTATTACCTGCAATTCACTTGATCCAGTAGTTAAATTTCCATTGATCAAGCTAGCTAGTTTAATTCTGTCTAGATTAAAACCACTAGTTAAAAACTCTCAAGTTAAAGCGTGGCAGCAGCCAACCCCCCTGTTCACTACTCACACACTCGACACACCAACTTCTCTATGGGATCGACTCTGAACTTGTCGCTTTACTGTTAAAGTTGTGCTAAATTGGGAGTTATAAATTACTTTGGCAAGACGGAAAGGGCGAGAGCTAGATTGCATTGATTAAGTGGCAACAACATTTGCTAACTGATCCAATCGGTTCGGTTATCATTCCATATAACTTGATCCGCATTCTATTCGTGTTTTCGACCTCTTTCTAAGTCCTTCCAGTGTCCAACGACCGAGTCTTCTATATTCCCCTGAGTTCTTAGACCGAGTGATCTAGTGGGTTCATTGGACTTAGTAGCTCGACCTAGAACATTAGAACGCCCACACACTCTACTCCCGCACACTTCAAATGGTGCCGTTGCTGGGGATGGAAGGCGTAATTTGTGATTGTGTTTAGAGATTTTGACGTACATGGTTTTGATTTGCTCTTTTCTTTCTTTACAGATTCAGTTTATGAGCAGCAGCTCACGGTTTGGATACTGGGGTAACTCATCTGAGTGGAGGAGCGATTAGTTTATTTGGCAAGTCAAGGACACAGCATCTACGGTCACCACCAGATCAGGGTTATCTACGGGAGATCCATTTCCATTTGGTTCAGGAAGCGACGAAAGTTGGAGTTCGTCAGGAAGGGAGGATCCTAAGTCGTCTTCAGAAACAAGTACAGAGGAGGTAGAAATCGGGGACATGGCACACGTAGTCGATCCAGATCCGGAGATTGGTTCGCTCACTGCCCATCTAGACAGTGAGCCAGCCCAGGCTATAGTGATGAACCCGCGCCAGAGAACCATAGATATCAAAACAAATGTATTAGGCATTTTACCAACATTCTCTGGACGAAGGAACGAGTATCCGTATGAGTTCTTAAATGAGTTCAGCAAGTTGTGCAGTATTCAGAAAAGGGCCAACGGCACAACAGAGGAGGAATACCGTCTACGTGCGATTCCGTTCGCCTTGAAAGGAGAGGCCAATACCTGGTTACTAAGGTTACCTTCAGATTCCATTCGTACATGGAGAGATTTCAAGTTGGAATTCCTGGATTACTTTTTCCCGTCAAACAAGACGAACGCCCTCAAAAAGGAAATCGTGGAGTGTAAGCAAGAGTATGACGAGTCTCTGAGTCAGTATTGGTCGCGGTTTAAGGGATTGTTGGATGCCTGCCCGAATCACAGAATGATCGAGGCAGAGATTTATTATCTGTTCTATGAAGGGGCAAACCCGAGTCGAAGGATTTGATGAATTCCTCGAGCAAGGGAAATTTCACAAAGAAAAAGGGGAGTGAAGCCAGAGAGATCTTGGGAAAGTTGATTGAAGCTAAAAAGGCATACGACAGCCCGAGGAATGCTATGAGGAGAGGGTCAGCAAATGCGCTGAGAGAGCAAGATGACGAAAGAGTTGAGGCGAGAATAGATAGGCTTGAGAAAGCACTCCTGAATGCAATCGAGAAGACTAATTCAACAGCCTCACAAGAAAAAGAAAAACCTCCAGGTCCATGAGAAATTTCATCCCAGCAATACTATGGCCCTCAAGAGGGAGATTACCAGGCCCAAGTTAATGCGATGGGAAGTTGGAACCTAGATGGAAGTTGGAATCTGGGGAGACAGAGGGATGCACCCTGGAGGAACCATTCCAATTTTAGATGGTTTTACAACGATCCGAACCAGCCACCCCCACAACCAGAAAGACATACTAATTGGTCTGGGAGAAATCAGGAGGGGCAGAGTAACTGGAACAACCGGAACTAGGGAGACCACTCTAATTGGGGGAATAGGAATCAGACACAGGGAAACTCTTATGTGCCGCCACACTAGAGGAACCACATTGGAAATTATAAGAATTCCCAACCACCTTACCAATGGAACCAAGGCCAGGAAATCAGTACAACAACAATTTAGGGGGTCAGGGAAACTTTCTCCATAGTCAGGGAAGTGGACCACATCTGGGTTCAGGACCAAGTTCAGGCTAGTCGAGTTCTAAAACACCAAGGAATCTAGATGACATGGTACATGATTTAGTCAGTTCTCAACAGCATATGCAGAACAACTTGCAATCCAACAACGACGTATTGCATAAGCTTCAGGACGCGCAGTTGGAGCAGAAGGCAGCAATGGATATGTTAGCAAAACAAATGTCCCAGATTGCAACATCCTTGAGCGAGATGCGAGGAAACGAAGGGAAGATTCCTGCCTCAGTAAGGCCGCTAGACAGAGCTAACATCAGTCAAATCACTTTAAAATCTGGGCGAGGTTATGAAGGTCCAGCGATGAGGAAGGAGGAAGAAATGCCTTCCGTGAAGGGCAATGAAAAGAAGGATCTAATTCCTGAGTCCAAGAATTCGGAAGCAGAGGGTTCGAGGAACAGAGATGACCTTCAGGCAGGTGATCTGGGGAAACCGCTACCTAGAGAAACTGAACCATTCTTCCTAGACCCAGAGCTGGAAGCAAAGAAGGAATTAGCAGAGGAAAAAATGGACGGGTTTCCAGCTGAAGGATCTGCAAGACCAGGGAGGCAAGTGAAACCGTTCCCGCACCGAGGAGAGGCTAAGAAGAAAAAGGATGGGCATCTTTGGAAAATTCAAGATCAACCTACCATTTTTGCAAGCTTTGAAATTACCGGTGTTCAGCAAATTCATCAAAGAGTTCATAGCGGGCAAGACCAAACCCAGTGGGAAGATTCTGATTGGAGAAAATGTATCAGCAGTAATTCAGAAGGGAAGGATGCCATCGAAATGCACTGGCCCAGGTATGTTCACCATGCCCATTTCAATCGGTGATGTCAAAATTGAGCATGCCATGTGTGCTCTAGGGGCATCGATAAATGTTTTACCGTTGTCCATATACAAAAAGTTGGTAGGAGTAGGGATGGTGAGTACAAAGGTGGTGATTCAATTGGCGGATAGGTCGTGCATTTGTCCAGAGGAAGTTTTGGAAAATGTTATAGTCAAGGTGCATGATTTTCTGTATCCAGCCGATTTCCATGTTATCAAAATGAGCGACAATGAGTCTGCTGAGTCTAGCAGCGTACTTCTAGGGAGACCTTTTCTCCGAACCGCTAAGACCATAATTGATGTTTTTGATGGAACCATATGTTTGGACTATAATGGGGAGAAGTATACGTGTAGCATAGATGAGGCAATGAAGAAACCTTTAGATGTTGAAAATTTGCATGCTATCGATGTTGTTAACCCCCTCGTCCAGGAATATCTTGAGACGAAGTTAATGCAAGAACAGATGGATAATTCAGAGTCGAGCCACTCTATCGACAGAGAAGTAGCTGGATGGTGTGAGGCAATGCACACAAGGGAATTATCGGATGAAGAGCTGGCCGAAGCTATTTCGGAATTCTGCATGAATCCGGAGGCAGCAATATCAAGAGGATCAGCTCATGTGGCTAGTAAGGAAAATACTCCAGGGTCTGGGAAGAGAATGAAAATTGCTGAAAAAAATGATCGCTTGCCCCAGGAAACAAGCACTCCCAAGAAGGAATTGAAAACGCTTCCACCGGGACTCAAGTATGCCTGTCTAGAAGAAAACGAGGCATTTCCAGTAATCATCAACAGCAACTTGACCAAGGAATAGGAAAAGAAGTTACTGGAGGTAATCGGAAAGAACAAAAAGGCGATAGGATGGACTCTCTCAGGAATCAGTCCGGATCTTTGCATGCATCACATTAGACTAGAGGAGGGAGCAAAGGCCTGTAGAGACCCCCAACGCAAGCTGAATCCAAACATGAGAGAGGAGGTTCTGAAGGAGGTTCTGAAGCTGCTATCCTTAGGAATCATTTACTCTATTCCAATGGGTCAGTCCGGTTCACATGGTAACTAAAAAGTCAGGGATACAAGTAGTTAAGAATGATAAGAATGAATTGGTGCCGATTCGACTTGTCACTGGGTGGAGGATGTGCATCGATTATAGGAAACTGAATGAAGCAACCAAGAAAGATCATTTTCCTTAACCTTTTATTGATCAGATGCTAGAGAGGTTGGCTGAAAAGCAATATTTTTGCTTCCTTGACGAATACAGCGGATACTTCCAAATTTTTGTAGATCCCGAAGACCAGGAGAAAACTACATTTACGTGTCCCTTTGGCACGTATGTTTATAGAAGAATGTCGTTTGGCCTGTGCAATGCGCCAGGCACTTTTCAACGTTGTATGATGAGTATCTTCTTGGATCTACTGGAGGATTGCATCGAGATCTTTATGGATGATTTCACGGTGTATGGGAATTCTTTTGACTCCTGTTTAGCTAGTTTGGATATAGTGTTAAGGAGGTGCCAGGAAAAGCATTTGGTCCTGAATTTCGAAAAGTGCCACTTTATGGTCCCTAAAGGAATTGTCCTAGGGCATGTAGTTTCAGAGAAGGGTATACAGGTAGACCCAGCAAAGGTCGGTGTGATTTCAAAACTACCTTACCCTACAAATCAGAAAGGAGTTAGGGGATTCCTAGGGCATGCTGGGTTTTACAGAAGATTCATAAAGGATTTCGCGAATATTGCTCAGCCGCTCACCCATCTGTTGCATAATGATGTTGATTTCGTTTTCGGCAAGGAGTGTAAAGATGCTTTTCAACTACTGAAAGATAAATTAGTATCTGCCCCTATTATCAGAGCACCTGACTGGAGTCTGTCGTTTGAAATATTGTGTGATGCAAGCGACTACGTAGTAGGGGTAGTGCTAGGTCAAAGAATCGATGGTAAAAGTTACGTGATCTTCTATGCCTCGAAGACACTCAACCAGGCCCAGAAGAATTATGACACCACGGAGAAGGAAATGCTGGCGGTCGTGTATTCCTTTGAAAAGTTCTGACCATACTTACTGGGGTCGAGGGTGATAGTTTTTACCAATCTCGCAGCTATTAAGTACTTACTGGCGAAGAAAGAATCCAAGCCAAGGTTAATCCGTTGGGTGCTACTCTTGCAAGAATTTGATTGGGATGTAAGAGACAAGAAAGGAACGGAGAATAAGGTAGCGGACCACCTGAGTCGGATTTTTCAGGGAGAAACAGACGAAGCTATACCTGATGCATTCCCTGAGGAGCATCTGTACTACACAGGAAAAATTCTTAGACCTATCAGCTGGGAAGCGATAATGGCGATAACAGGTCTAGGAGATACTGAGATAGGGAAATGTCAATTGAACGATGAACCATGGTTCGCGGACCTAGCAAACTACTTGGTCACTGGAGAAGTACCTAGTTCTCAAGAAATCACCCGGGCCCAGAAGATGAAGCTCAAAAGCGAGGCCAAGTATTACTACTGGGACGACCCTTACTTGTGGAGAATGGGAGCTGACCAGGTGATTCGGAGATGTATCCCCGAATGGGAACAGATGGACGTGTTGAATCATTGCCATGCGTTGGCATGTGGAGGTCATTTTGGACCAAGGAAGACTTCGAGGAAAGTTCTAGACAGAGGATTTTATTGGCCTACGCTACACAAGGACGCTTTTGAATTCTGTCAGAACTGTGAAAGGTGCCAGCAAACAAGAGAAATTTCTAAGCGAGATGAAATGCCGCAGGTACCAGTGATTGTCTGTGAGATTTTTGACGTCTGGGGGATAGACTTCATAGGTCCATTTCCATTTTCACATGGGAATACTTATATCCTTGTGGCTGTAGATTATGTTTCGAAATGGATAGAAGCAAAGGCTACCACTTCATGTGAAGCCAAAGAGGTGGCCAAGTTCCTTAGAGCTGACATCTTTGAAGTGTCGCAGAGTTTGTTATGTGTTTTGGTTTGTTGTGAAAATGCGATGCTAGATCGAGACACCAAGTCCTATGAATCCACTAGATCACTTTGTCTAGGAACTCAATGTAACAAGGAATACTCTGTCGTTGTACACACAAACTCCCCTTCAAAGATCCCTCAACCCGAACACTATACTAGTATAGAGAACCAGGGGTCGATCCCACGAAGATGGATACGTAAGAAAGCATTTAGAGACTCTTGACTAAGCGGCTGCAGCCACGCAAATAGGGTTGAGGTATAACTACCACTAGATCTAGGCAGGAAATATACACGCTAGACCTAGAAAGCTGTAAACATGCTGAGATCAAACATCATCAAGACTTTGGTGTATTAAATTCACTTCCTAGACCGTGTAAACGACTACCTAATTTAGCTAGACAGAAAACAACTAACAGTGGGGACCATGACCCAGAAATAGCAAGTACGGCAGAAAAGCTGCAAATAACTAACTGAGCATTCAACTCACAACGGCATGCATTTTTCAACGGAATTAAACACGAACATGAAGTAAACAGAGCACATACCTAGATTCGAACATAATGTAAAAGTTTGGTCGTCGAAAACTTACGACAAACCAGAAATAACTCAGATCTACATATACTAGACGAAGTGAAATGAAAACACGAAGACTAGGCATCAAAATAAACCAACTCTGCTCAGATCTCATGTTGGACGCTTAATCCACTCCGGATCCAAGCAATCCGAAACCAACAACAACTAGATTCCACTCCATAACTTCCGATCTAACAGATCTACTCCGATCAACTCCAATTTCCAGCAATTGCACACAACTTAGCAACAACACTAAACTTAAATCTCCGATTCAACCACCAGCAAACTCTGATCACCCAGATTCAACCATTAACCTGCATAAGTTCAGAAAACAATTGCGAAACGCATCCAACACAGGCAAACTAATGCAAACTCCAGAAAATCTCGACAACCAAATCAGAAATCAACACCAACGTCATAATAGAAAATGAAACTTGCATTAAACACAGAAATATTTGGCGAAATCGGAAGGCCGAGCTTCGAACAACGAAGCTTGATGAAATACGAAATACGAAAGCAGTAAAGTGGAGCTTGTTTCTTCGCCCTCAACAGGACGGTGTTACAACCCAACAACAAATGTATGGAAGCTAAAGGTGAACCCAAGTGCGAAACCCCTGAATTTTTCTCTAAGAACCCAAGTGTATAGAAAAGTGAACTAACTGCAGACTGTTAGTGAGGCCTCCCCCCGAGAAGGTCCCTCCAAAATGCATGCATCCTTCCTTTTATAGACACGGACATAATCTTCTAGAACCTTCGTAGAAATATCCATTCTACCCTTCAGTTCTGAGATTTACTCCGTCTTGCAATTTCTTTCACAACGTTCACTTATTCGCCAGTTTCCTCGGCGTGTGATTGTCTCCTTCTTTTCCTGGACCTGGCGAATTTCTTCTATACACCTGGCTTAAAACATGTGTTAGACCCAGCAAATTCGCGGATTTATCCCCTAGACCTATGCATGAAATTAGCCTTATCAAACTGCTCACACTTAAACCATGCTTGTCCTCAAGCATGAAAGACAAGAAAAAGGAATAAGGTGAATTTCAATGCACGATTCTCAAGTACGACTCTACATACAAGACACTAACAAAGAACAGACTCCTAGACCTAGACAACTACAGACTCATAAAAGAAAACATCACACAAAGAGAAAAACAAAACACAACAGATAAGCATGCACTAGTTTCAACTTTTAGGCGACTGTCCCCACAAGCTCAAGTTCTCTCCGATCGTTTACAGTCTTCAAATCCTCCCCCTTCCTTCTTCTACCTAAACGGTCCGTCAATTCGTCAAGATAGCCTATTGATTTCCCAGCGGTTAGGTTCGCTCGATCACTCATGCCTCACCATGGATGTTAGGATCAAAACGCTCCAAAGTTAAAGTTACACCACTGATGCGTCGGGTTATGAGAGTTTCTCCATTCTATCGTCTCCCTTTTTTCTATATATTTTTTTTCATTCCTGGGTCAGGTAATTTTTACTTCCTGCCCTCAGGTAATTATCTTCTTTTTTCCCTCTTTTTTTTCTATTTTCCCCCTGGACTTCGTCCAGCTTATACCTCATTTTCCTGGACTTCGTCCAGCTTATACCACCAGTTCTGGACTTCGTCCAGCTTATTCCTCCATAACCCATTTTTTCTCCTTTAGACTCTACTCCCTAAACATCAAGTGGCAGCCCATTTTTTACATGTTAGCTCAAAGTGTTTAGGCTTATAACTCGCTCTTATAGTAGGGCTGCACAACTAGGTTATCTAAGGCATTTTCTATCGTCCTTACTTCATTCGGACCGCTTTTAGTTTATTAAGGAAAAAGGCATCAAAGTTGACGTGTATCCTTTCTTGAATCGCTCTAGCTAAGGGAATTTTGCCTTATTATCTCCACCAGCTCATGCAACATACAAACACAAAAACAACCATTACACCTAAGCTATACCTAAAGACTCTAAGACACAAAAACAGACACAGTACTTACTCCCACCTCCTCCCATTTCACTCAAGCTTGTCCCCAAGCTATCCTTGTGAAGGGGGAAAAAGGGAAGTATGAACAGCAGACATAAACATTAAACACAAACAAAACGCACAGACAAAACAAACTTCTCACACTTAGACCGAACATCGGGCTAAGTGAGAGAAGGCGCAACATACAAAACCAAGGCATGCAAAAACAGAACAACCCCTTCTCACACTTAGACCAAAGATTGGGCTAAGTGTGGGAAGGTACAACACATATAAATAAAAATGAAGCATGCTGGCACACATAAACACAAAAAAAAATGAAAAAGAAAAGAAAAGACAAAGAAAAAGTTACTTGGTTTCGGGGAATCAATTCGGGGCTGGCCCCCGCGGGAGCCAGACTTGGGCGGGGCGGACGGTTGGGTCACTTTAGCTTTCTTCTTTGCCGGAGATTTTGGCGTCTCCTTCTCTGTCTCACTCGGTCTGGGGACTGTCTTCTTCACGATCATCGGTCTAGTAGAGGATGGGATAGTCAAGGGCTTCGATGCCTGAGGGGGTTTCTGAACAGATATACTTCCTGGACCTGGTGATTTGGAAACGCTGTCAGGTCCAAAAAGCGACTTCAGTGCTTCAGGGAATCTCTCACGAAACCACTTCGTCATCATCATCATTAGTGAGACGGCTTCTGCCATCCTATCAGTGTGCCGGGACGACGTTGCCACAAGGTCAGTAATACGCCCCTTGAGGGCCACGACCTCCTCTCTGACCTTCCCGACTTCCATTCTCATCTCGTCTACCTCCGTTCTCACTCCTACAACCTCTTTCCGTACTCTCTCAACCTCGATGATGTCCCTTCCTTTACCCCGTAGGGCCAGAATTTCCTCTCTAACCATATTAATTTCTGACCTCATCCATCCTACCTCCTTCCTCATTTCTTCCACTTCAATCTGGGCTCCTGCCTTCATACTTGCTTTTACGTCCACCACATCCGGCTCCTGTTTCGCCTGTGCCTCTGACTTGCCAAAAATCGTAAAAACATACCTCCTTTCCATGCGTGATTAGCAGCCCCTTGTTGAAGAAGTAATCCATATTGAAAACCTCCGGGGGTAGACACATTTCCACATCTCGGCAAGCTTTGTTGATCTTTATGATCACGTTGCGCTGCAGATAAGCACCTAGGAGATGGCATGTGTATAGGTGCCTGGAAGGGTTGGCAGTTACTTGGTGACAAGCTTGGGCAAGCCAATAGCCTAGATGGACACAGACCCCCTTGGCCATACACCAAGTAAAATAAAGGTCGGGGGTTGTCAAGGCGTTGTTGGCGGTGCCCATCAGGTTATAGCTAATGAACGTCTGCGCAAATCGCAGGACTCTGTCCTCGATGTGGTGGGCTTTCGAAAAACTGGTCTTAAACTGACCCACCCTTGGGTGGGTAACAAACTCCCAAGCACTCTGCGTCTTGAAACCGGGTGTGAATTTAGGTGGACCTACCATTCTCTCGTTCCACAAACCTTCGTCATCCTGTGTACGTGTCAGCAAACCCATCCGGAGAGTCCACTCTCTGATGCTCATCTCGTGCTCTTCATTGAAGAGGCGAAAGTTAATGGAGTCAGCATCCAAGTCAGTGGTGGACTTAAACCGGAAGGTCGAAAAGAATTCCCGTGCTAAAGCTATCGGAACCTCAAAGGTGTTGTGCTTGAGCAGCCACTCAAAACCGATTGCATCTATGTATTCCCGAAATTCGTCGTTGGACGCAATCTCCTTGAGCTCCTCTGGGTCATACACCTTCCCAAACTTAGCATACTTTCCCACGGCACTCTTCTCTTTGTACGTCGCTGCACGTTTTGGGTCATTGAACTTTCTCACCGCGTCCAGTAATTCCTTGGTAATCCAGATTTCTGTAGGCTCAAAATTGAGCTCCTCTTCTTGTTCATCTTCGGAGTCTCTAGACCCAGCAGCGTATGGTACCTTAGCAGGTGGAGGAAGAGAGGGTTCAACGGACTTCCCTTTTGCTTTCTTGGTCGAGGAAGGAACAACCTGTTTTCTCTTCCTCGTTCTCTTGGTCGCGTGGCGGCTTTCCTTCTCTTCGCTCTCCCCACTGCTAGGTTTGGGAGAGTTGTCTTTTTCCTCCGCTGCGGCCTCTTGACCCAGCGCTTCCCTTCCCGTATCGTCAACTTCAAAGACATGGGCCTCACTGCTCCCAAATACTTCCAGGGTTTCCCCCTCCACAGCCTTCTCGGAAACTAAGGCTTCGTCGCCCTCCTTCTGCTCTAGGGTTCTTTCCTCCGAAACACTCTCACAAACACCAGGGATCTCCCCCTCTTCGAACTTCTCAGCAACAGGGGTTTCCCCCTCAACGAACGAATCTAACCTCGGGTCGCTTCCAGCCAACAGTTCCAACCCCGCTGCCAGATCTGCCTCCTCTCCTCATATTTCTGCGGTGGTTGTTTCTGCGACAGCGGAGGCGGGTTCTGCAACGGCATGAACGGCCTCTGGTTGGGGTGGTGAAGCCTCTGATATTTTTGGTGGTTGTGGTGTGGCCTTCATCGCCTCCTCTGGCCCTCCAAGCTTCTGTAATAGGTCGGCCATGAACGCCGCCGCGTTAGATTCGGCGGTTCCATAGGTGCTTCATGTGTCCTTTATGTTGTCCATGCCAGATTTTCTAGAATTTTAACAAGAACTCGGAAGAAAATTGCTCCGATTAGGGTTAGAGAAAAATAGGGTTTGAGAGAGAAATTGGGGAATTTTTTGTAGAGAGAGTGGATATGATGTGGGAAATAAAAGCTAAAGCACTGTTATAGCCTGTGGGTATGGGAGAGGACGGTTTGCAGGCAGTTGCATGTGTGACGCTAGCAACCTTACGCCTCCCCATAAAGATACCTTTTGAAATTCGAACCGGTGCTAACTCCCTCCAAAATTTTACTCCTCAACTCCCTGCCCCATGTGAATATCTCTGCAATACCATACTTAGAAAAACATCAAAGTAAAAATTAAACGCCAGACTCCCAGGTCAAGGATATGACAGTATAAAAATTCCCCTAAGGAGTCTGGTATCCGAAAAATATTTTTGGAAGATTATTTTTTTTCTGATTTGCTTGGGTTTTCTTGATTTAAAGAAAGCGATTAAATGTTTACAAATTTTATTTCCAAGTGCCCTCAAGATTCCCTAGGTCAAGGTATATATAAAACCTTCTTAGTCACCTGACCCAGGAAATCTCTGAGAACACTTCCTTCCCAGACCGGTTAGGCGATATCAGGGAGTGCGCGTAGCGGCACTTCGTCCGCTACACACATCTCCGAGTTATCCCTAAATACCTTTACCCTATGACCATTGACAAGAAAATGGGTAGAGTTTGAAGCACTTCCCTGGATCTCTACTGCTCCATTTGCACGAAGACTCACAACAGTGTACGGTCCAGTCCATTTGGACTTCAGCTTACCAGGCATTAACTTGAGCCGGGATTGGAACAGGAGAACTTTTTTCCCAACTTGCAGTTCCTTGGTCCGGAGATTCTTATCATGCCAGAGTCTCGTCTTTTCTTTGTACCACATTGCCGATTCATATGACTCCAGCCTTAGCTCTTCCAACTCCTGTAGCTGCAATTTTCTCTCTTCTTCGCAGGATTGGGGTCTCATGTTGATCTCCTTGACCGCCCAATATGCTCGGTGTTCTACTCCCACGGGCAAGTGGCACATTTTGCCAAACACAAGCCTGTAGGGTGACATCCCAATAGGCGTCTTGTATGTTGTCTTGTAAGCCCATAGTGCATCTCCAAGCCTCTTGCTCCAGTCCTTCCTAGACGGATTAACCGTCTTCTCCAGTATCGCCTTTATCTCCCTGTTGGAGACCTCCGCTTGCCCATTTGATTGAGGATGGTACGGTGTGGAAAGGCGGTGGTGAACTCCGTACTTTCTCATTAGAGCTTCAATAGTCCGGTTACGGAAATGCGTCCCATTATCAGATATTATCGCTCTGGGCACTCCGTACCTGTTAAAGATGTTAGCTCTAAGAAATTTCGCTACCTCTTTAGCTTCACAAGATGTGGTCGCTTTGGCCTCTATCCATTTCGAAACATAATCAACTGCCACAAGTATGTATGTATTCCCGTATGAAGACGGAAATGGACCCATGAAGTCCATCCCCCAGACATCGAAGATCTCACAGACAATTACTGGGACTTGCGGCATTTCGTCTCTCCTGGAGATTCCCCCTGTCTGTTGACACCTTTCACAATTCTGACAGAACTCGAATGCATCCTTGTGCAATGTAGGCCAGTAAAAACCGCTATCTAACACCTTCCTTGCAGTTTTCCTAGATCCAAAATGACCTCCACACGCTAGGGCATGGCAATGATTCAGTACATCCCTTTGTTCCCACTCCGGGATACACCTCCGGATTACTTGGTCAGCTCCCATTTTCCACAAATATGGGTCGTCCCAAAAATAATACTTGGCTTCACTTTTAAGCTTCATCCTCTGGGCCCAGGAAATTTCCTGTGAACTGGGCACCTCTCCAATAACCAAGTAATTTGTCAGGTCTGCGAACCATAGCTCATTGTTTATACGAAATTTTCCTTTCTCAGAATCTCCTGGGCCTGTTAACGCCATGATCTCTTCCCAACTGATAGGTCTAGGAAATTCTTTCATATAGTACAAATGTTCCTCGTGGAATGTATCTGATATTGCTTCCTCGGTCTCCCCTTGGAAGATGCGACTCAGGTGATCAGCCACCTTGTTCTCAGTTCTTTTCTTGTCCTTAACCTCCCAATCAAATTCTTGTAGCAGTAATACCCAACAGATTAATCTTGGTTTGGACTCCTTCTTCGCCAACAAGTACTTAATAGCTGCGTGGTCTGTGAAAACTATCACCATCGACCCTAGCAAGTACGGGTGAAACTTCTCAAATGAGTATACTACCGCCAGCATCTCTTTTTCAGTGGTGTCGTAGTTCTTCTGGGCTTGATTTAACATTTTCGAAGCATAGAAAATCACGTAGCTTTTTCCATCCACTCTTTGACCTAGCACTGCTCCCACTGCGTAGTCACCTGCGTCGCACATTATTTCAAACGGCAAACTCCAATTTGGTGCTCTGATAATGGGAGCAGAAACTAATCTATCCTTCAACAACTGAAAAGCTTTCTTGCACTCCTCATCGAATACAAAATCAACATCGTTATGCAACAAGTGAGTGAGTGGTAGAGCAATCCTTACGAAATCCTTTATAAACCTCCTATAGAATCCTGCGTGCCCTAGGAATCCTCTCACTACTTTCTGATTCGTTGGGTAAGGCAGTTTTGAGATAACATCGATTTTTGTATACTAGAAATCACCTTTCGAGTGATTGCATACTGTAAAACTCTAATGGTTATTTTCCAATAAATGCAACAGATTATTTTTGTCATAATGTTATTATGTTTTACATTTAATGGTTGTTAATTGCATATTTAAATGTATAAGCAAACGTAACAAAGTCTAAGTCTTTGTTTTAGTAGACCGGTTGTGGGCGTCGTCCAATTTAAGGTAACACGGTCAGTTCTAAACAAAGAAAAATAAGAATTTCACAACCTAGATAGGGCTAGACTACCTATCGCGAAAGGTTGCAATGTCAGTCCGATTATTTCTAAGCCTTATTGAAATAAGATGACGTTGGTGTGGTATAGCACTAAATTGATCTAACAGCAAGACGAGTCTTTATGTTATCTACTGAAAGACGAGGTCTTGACTTAATCAATGTACATTAGCATTGAGCACACAACATTGAGTATCCACTACTTCGACTTACCAAAGGTGCGGGTTTTTCGTAACCCAACGATCCAGGTATATTGGGTAGTGGTGATCATTATCTAGCGGTGCTAGGATTGCTATTATGTTGAAACGTGCGCGAGGAGAGTCTCGTTTGATAACATCCACAAGAGGAGCTCGAAACGAGGTTTTATTATTCGGAACCTAGCTAGTTGAAGTTTGATTACTCTATAAATAATAAATAAGAGTTTCTTGCTAAGTCCACTCTTGGAATTCAAAATATGTTAATTAATTAAGTCTATAGCAGACATTAATTAATTATGGATGTTTCTATCTTAAGCGCGGGAAATAAATCAAATGCAATTAAAGGAAACCCGGAATACTTGTAATTTCAGATTTGGAAGGCAGTGCAATATTACTTCTGTAGTGGCTGCTCGTAATATTCCAATATAAGCTTATATTAAATTGTGGGTTCAATTTAATTAGTAAAAAACTAATTGGGTGAGGCCTGTTCCAAATTCTTCCTTAGATCCCTGACTGGGCCCAATATGTGACTTATATAAATAGGAGAATAAAGGAGACAGAAGATACACTTTTTAATATACAAAATTTTCATCCCCCTCTAGAAAGAGAGAGCTCGAAATTTGTGCTCTCTCCGTTAGCAGTTTCTGTCTTCCATTATTCGAGTCCTAGTACGTTGGTAAGATTTGCCCACACAAATATCGGCGTATAGTCCGGGACACCAGTTACAAGATCCGAGGTCTTGTATTGAAGATATTCACGTGGAGACGGAGCAAGCCATCATCGATTCTTGATTGAATCTACGAGGTAAATTGGCTAATTCCGTAGTAAGCATGCTTTAGGGATTTTATGTGCTAAAGCATGTTTTTAATTCAAGTTATGAGCATGATACATGTGATATTACGCGAATAGAATTTGTCTAAATAATCTGCTAAATAGATCAAGTTTATATGATCGGTAAATCACACACGCTTCCACTGCCAACCCCTTCAATTGGTATCAGAGCCAGTCTTTGGCTCTGATTATTTGGATTTAAATTTCGCGAAATTCATGTATGCATGTATTATTTGATTGCGAAGCATGTTCTTGATGTTTTGTTTAATAAATTATGCATGATGAACTCAAGAACTATCGAATCAAAGAACTTGAATTACTCGATCGTACGCGACATGCGAACCGTCGGTGCTTGCGCCGAGACGGATTGCACCACGCGCGATCGTAAAATAGGGTTGTCGATTGACTGGGAGCCAAGGGACGACGATCACGGGGTGACGCGCAGTCGAGCGTAAGCTCGAGCGCGATGCTGGCCGAGAGGCATTCCCCGCACCAAGGCCGACGTGAATGCTGGCAAGGAGTTGTGGTTCGTCCGAGAACCACCGAGACACCAAGCGCCGAGAGCTGGAACCCTAGGCGGAAGGAAGGGTGGTCGAAGCTGGCCGAGAGCGGGCGCGCCACCTTGAGCGTCGCTGGCCGAGAGCTCGCGCCACCCGACGGCTCGGATGGTCGAGACGAGCAACAGCAACTGGCAGAGAGCAGCGCCACCGTCGTGCGCGCGGCTGGCCGAGGACCGCGTCACCCGACGTGCTCAGCTGGCCGAGACGCGGACGGCCAAGACGGGCGCTCGCTAGTGTCCGAGACGCTGCGTGCGTCGTGATTCGACGACGAATTCGTCGGATCTTCGTCGTTCATTGTTCGTTCGAACCTCGTACGATGAGATAACGATGAAGGATTATTTTAATGATTATTTAATTATTTTATTAAAAGATATCATTAAAATATTATTATTTAATGGAAATAAAATCTTTTTGGAAGATTTGTCTAGATTTTAGGAATATTTTTATTATTATCTATATCTATGTAAATAAATAATATTATTTTATTCCTATATGATATAGATGAGAATAATTTAATAGTTTCCTAATATTTGTCTAGATTTAAGGAATATTTTTATTATTTTCTATATCTACGGAAATAAATAATATTATTTTGATTCCTAGATGATATGGATAAGAATAATTTAATAGTTTCCTAATATTTATATATCTAAGATCCTAAAAAGGATAGATATGTATGAATACATTAAATAATGAAATATCTCTTCCTAATCTTGAAAACGGAATTAATTTGAATTTAATTTTTCATGTCTTATTAAGAATTAAATAATTTATTTGTTTTAGACATATCTTATAGTAGACATGGATAAGAATTATATTCTAGAACAATAATTTCCTAAAGGAAGATACCAATTAATAAAAGATTTAATTATCCAGCAAATTAAATACCAACAGAATTTAATGAAAGCCTTTCTCTGCCCTAAGGCTAAGGATAATTAAAGAAAAACCATAACCCAAAATATCTAAGCTATAATTACGAACTAGAATGTAGTTTCCAATATTATCGCCACCTGCTCTGTGGGGACAATAATCCTAAGAAAATAGCAAGTTCATGAGGGCGGACTTCTCAAATATAAATAGTATGAACTAGAATGTAGTTTCCAATATTATCGTCGCCTGCTCTATGGGGACAATAATCCTAAGAAACTACGAGATTCAGAAGTTCACACAGGATTTATGAGATAGCTTGATCTTGTTAGCAGCACATGAGCATTGTTATGGGAGTGTGTTGTAGAAATGAGACTCTGTAATGCTAAAGAGATGGTCTTGCTTAGGCAACATTAGGCGGCCATGCCACTCTGTGGTCTCTGGACTATTCGTCGGTGTTGTGACCAGTAAAATTGTAAGATTTTAATGCGTATTGACTTTATCTGGAGGGTACAAAATTTTAATTTTACAGTTGTAAGATTTTGAAAAGTTTTATGGTTAATCTAATCAAACTTCTTACATAAGTTTATGACAATAGTAAAATACTCTGTTTTGCAGTACAAATCAAATAGTCAATATGTCGTTCAATCCTCTTTCTGCAATTCTCAAAGAAAATAAACTCGAGGGCCAAAATTACATAGAATGGAAACAAAATTTGGACATCGTTCTCACAGCAGATGAGTACATCTTTGTGCTTACCACCCAGCGACCTCCAGTGCCACCGGCTAACGCTGCGGTAGGAGTCAGAGATGCACACAGACGGTGGCATAAGGCGAATGAGATGGCTAAGTGCTACATGTTGGCATCTATGTCATCAGTACTCAAGCATCAGCATTCTGCTATGGAAACTGCCACCGAGATTATGCAGAATCTCAAGAATCTTTTTGGTACTCAGAATCGAACGGCTAAGTCTCAAGCCTTTCGGAGTATCATGTCGAAGACAATGAAGGAAGGCTCGTCTGTGAGGGACCACGTCCTCGAGATGATTGGCCACCTCAATCAAATTGAGGTCTTGGGAGGGACGATCGATCCCGAGTCCCAGGTGACTATCATCCTTCAAAGTCTTCCCCCTAGCTTCCAACAATTCAAGCTCAACTTCGAGATGAACAAAAGGAATTACACCTTGGCAGAGGACCTTATGGTCCAGGCTAAGGCGGCCATGATGATTTCGGCGCCTCATTCATCTGGCTTAAAGCCTAGCAAAGGAAAAAGACAGGCACCGAACTCAGGACCGGCCAAGATAGCTAAGGGAAAGAATAAGAAGAAGATGGCTAACAAGAAGCCCACAGGGAAGTGTTTCAAGTGAGGAGAGAAGGGGCATTGGAAGCCAGACTGTCCTAAACGGGGCAAGGCTACAGGTATGCACCAGGCTCTAGTTGTCGAGTCTTGTTTGACTTCGACATCAATTTGCACTTGGGTTATTGACACATGAGCCACTGATCATATTTGTTTTGATCATGACTTAATGCAGGTGACAAGACGGCTACATGATCATGAGATCAAAGTCCAGCTGGGCGACGCTACCAAAGTGGCAGCCGTTGCAGTGGGAGATATTTATTTGCGTTTTAGTAGTGATAGATTTTTTATTTTGAAGAATGTTTTGTTGATACCTTCTTTTAGAAGAAATTTAATTTCAGTTTCTAAATTGGTTTATAATGGATATTCGATTTCTTTTAATGACAACTGCGTTATTAAGAAAAATGGTTCTTATATCTGTCGTGGTATCATGGAAAACACTCTGTATACAATCACTTCTACACAGTTTAATAATCGCAAATCAGAACTCAATACAACATCGAAAATTTCAAAGAAACGAAAGGAACCTTCAAGTTCAATGAACAAAACGTACTTGCGGCACCTTAGACTTGGTCATGCCAATGAAAGGAGGATCCATTCTCTTGTTCAACAAGATCTTATCAAAGGTCTAGAGGAGGAACCTTTTCATAAGTGTGAGTCATGCTTAGAAGGCAAGATGACCAAGGGGCCTTTTAAGGCTAAGGGCAATAGGGCCAAGGAAGTACTTGAGCTCGTTCATTTCGATGTATGTGGACCAATGTATACTGAGGCAAGAGGTGGTTTTCGATACTTCATCACTTTTATTGATGACTTCTCGAAAATTGGATATGTCTACTTGATGCGTCACAAGTCAGAGTCTTTTGACAAGTTTAAAGACTTTAAGACTCTTGTGGAGAAGTATCATGGGAAGAATATCAAATGCCTACGATCTGATCGTGGAGGCGAATACCTCAGTGCCGAATTTTTGGACTACTTATCGGAAGTGGGAATTGAATCCCAACTGACTGCGCCGGGCACGCCCTAGCAGAACAGCGTGGCTGAAAGAAGGAACAGGACCTTATTAAACATGGTTCGATCGATGATGAGTTATGCACGTCTGCCTATTTCGTTTTGGGGACATGCCTTGCTTTCTGCAAGTCACATTTTAGACAATTCACCATCAAAATCCGTACCTAAAACTCCATATGAGTTGTGGACTGGGCGTAAGCCCAATCTAGCACATCTCAAGGTTTGGGGTTGCCCGGCTCATGTATTGGAAAATGATCCAACTAAGCTAGGATCTAGGACGGAGGTATGTTTGTTTATAGGATACCCCAAAGGGACGAAAGGTTATGAATTCTTTAGTCTCAGAGATAAGAAAGTCATTGTGAGCACTCACGCGACATTCTTAGAGGAAGACTATGTAATGAATCATAAACCCAGCAGTGAAGTGGCTCTTGATGAGCTAACTTCTGTCACAAGTTTCATTAACCAAGAACAAGTACCAAGTGTACAAACAATTCCCGAAACTTCAACTTCTACTCAAAATATTGTAGTGCCGCGCCGCAGTGGGAGGGTCTCACATGAGCCCGATAGATACACTGGTTTGGGGGAATCTATGGATCACTCCTCGGACAGCAATGTATTAGATCCCTGGAACTTTGCGGAAGCGCTGGCAGATGTCGATCATTGCGAATGGGTGAAAGCAATGGATTCGGAACTACAATCTATGATAGACAAAGACGTCTACGATTTGTCCGTCCTACCCGAAGGTTGTACTGCCATTGGGAGCAAGTGGATATATAAACGTAAACGTGGACCCGATGGACGAGTTAAAGTCTTCAAAGCAAGACTAGTGGCCAAGGGGTATACCCAAAAGGAAGGCATCGATTATGATGAGACCTTCTCCCCAGTGGCCATGCTCAAATCGATCCGGATACTGTTGTCTATTGCAGCTTATATGGATTGGGATGTATGGCAGATGGACGTTAAGACTGCGTTTCTCAACGGCAGTCTTGAGGAGACCATCTACATGGAACAACCCGAAGGATATGCCATAAAGGGCAAAGAACACATGGTTTGGAAGCTTAAGAAGGCCATTTATGGCCTCAAGCAAGCATCTAGATCGTGGAACCAATGTTTCGATCAAACTGTTTCCAAGTTTGGATTCGAAAAGTGCCCAAGTGAAAGCTGTGTGTATAAGAAAGTTGACAAGGGGAATGTAGTGTTCTTAGTTTTATATGTAGATGACATTCTTCTAATTGGAAACAATAAAAAGATGTTGTCATCAGTTCGAACATGGTTGGCGAACCAGTTCGAGATGAAGGATATGGGAGACGCGGGACACATCCTCGGGATCAAGGTTCTTCGGAATCGAGAGAAGAAGATGTTGTGCTTATCTCAAGAATCTTACATCGAAACAGTACTTAGTCGTTTTAGCATGCAGGATGCCAAGAAAGGTTTCTTACCTTTTAGACATGGCATCCATTTATCTCAAGAGATGTGCCCTAAAACGCAGTCTGAGATACAGGAAATGAGAAGGATTCCATATGCTTCGGCAGTTGGAAGTCTCGTGTATGCTATGCTTTGTACTAGACGTGATATTTGCTTTGTTGTTGGCATGGTGGCAAGATATCAGTCGAATCCGGGCCAACGACATTGGACTGCCGTAAAGAACATACTCAAGTACCTTAAACGGACTAAGGACTATGCTCTAGTTTACAATGCAGCCGAGCTCTGTCCTTTGGGATATACTGACTCAGACTTTCAAGCTGATCAGGACTCGAGAAAATCTACTTCAGGATATGTGTTCACCTTAGGAGGTGGAGCCGTAATTTGGAAGAGTGTGAAGCAGAAATGCATCGCGGACTCGACCATGGAAGCCGAGTATGTGGCTGCTTCGGAGGCTGCAAAAGAGGCGGTATGGTTCAAGAACTTCCTTATGGATTTAGGTGTGGTTTCGAATCTGCCCAAGAGCATCACCATTTATTGTGACAATTCTGGTGCTGTGGGAAACTCGAAAGAACCAAGAGCTCACAAAGCGAGCAAACACATAGAGCGGAAGTATCATATCATTAGAGATATAGTGCAGAGAGGAGACATAAAAGTGGTCAAGATTGCGTCAGAGAACAACCTGGCAGATCCTTTCACAAAGGCTTTGGCGGTGAAACCGTTCGAATGCCACGTTGAAGGGATGGGAGTTCGACTCATTCAAGACCTCAACTCACTTTCAGTATAAGTGGGAGAAATTTAGACGTGTGCACTACCATTTTGTATATTCGAAAGCTGTTTTGAGTATAAGTGGGAGATTGTTAGGGTTTTGTATACTAGAAATCACTTTTCGAGTGATTGCATACTGTAAAACTCTAATGGTTATGTTCCAATAAATGCAACAGATTATTTTTGTCATAATGTTGTTATGTTTTACATTTAATGGTTGTTTATTTCATATTTAAATGTATAAGCAAACGTAACAAAGTCTAAGTCTTTGTTTTAGTAGACCGGTTGTGGGCGTCGTCCAATTTAAGGTAACACGGTCAGTTCTAAACAAAGAAAAATAAGAATTTCACAACCTAGATAGGGCTAGACTACTTATCGCGAAAGGTTGCAATGTCAGTCTGATTATTTCTAAGCTTTATTGAAATAAGATGATGTTGCTGTGGTATAGCACTGAATGGATCTAGCAGCAAGACGAGTCTTTATGCTATCTACTGAAAGACGAGGTCTTGATAATTAATTTCTTAATCAATGTACGTTAGCATTGAGCACACGACATTGAGTATCCACTACTTTGACTTACCAAAGGTGCGGGTTTTTTGTAACCCAACGATCCAGGTATATTGGGTAGTGGTGATCATTATCTAGCGGTGCTAGGATTGCTATTATGTTGAAACGTGCGCGAGGAGAGTCTCGTTTGATAACATCCACAAGAGGAGCTCGAAACGAGGTTTTATTATTCGGAACCTAGCTAGTTGGAGTTAGATTACTCTATGAATAATAAATAAGAGTTTCTTGTTAAGTCCACTCTTGGAATTCGAAATATGTTAATTAATTAAGTCTATAGCAGACATTAATTAATTAATTGATGTTTCTATCTTAAGCGCGGGAAATAAATCAAATGCAATTAAAGGAAATCCGGAATACTTGTAATTTCGGATTTGGAAGGCAGTGCAATATTACTTCTGTAGTGACTGCTCGTAATATTCCAATATAAGCTTATATTAAATTGTGGGTTCAATTTAATTAGTAAAAAACTAATTGGGTGAGGCATGTTCCAAATTCTTCCTTAGATCCCTGACTCGGCCCAATATGTGACTTATATAAATAGGAGAATAAAGAAGACAGAAGATACACTTTTTAATATACAAAATTTCCGTCCCCCTCTAGAAAGAGAGAGCTCGAAATTTGTGCTCTCTCCGTGAGCAGTTTCTGTCTTCCATTATTCGAGTCCTAGTACGTTGGTGAGATTTGCCCACACAAATATCGGCGTATAGTCCGGGACACCAGTCAGAAGATCCGAGGTCTTGTATTGAAGATCTTCACGTGGAGACGGAACAAGCCATCATCGATTCTTGATTGAATCTACGAGGTAAATTGGCTAATTCCGTAGTATGCATGCTTTAGGGATTTTATGTGCTAAAGCATGTTTTTAATTCAAGTTATGAGCATGATACATGTGATAATTACGCGAATAGAATTTGTCTAAATAATGTGCTAAATAGATCAAGTTTATATGATCGGTAAATCACGCACGCTTCCACTGCCAAACCCTTCAGTTATTCCCTTCGTGGACTCAGTAGAACCTTCCATGCTTGCCACATAAGGTGTCCTCCTTGATCTAGCTAGCTCCGAGTTCGTGCAGAATTCTAGAATCGTTTCAGCTAGTTCATCATCTGATAACTCACTCGTCTTCATGGCTTCACACCAACTAGCTACTTCTCTATCAATGGCATGACTCATCTCGGAATTCTCGATCTGTACCTGCATTAATTCTGTCTCAAGATACTCCTGGACCAAGGGGTTAATAACATCTATAGCATGCAAATTTTCAATGTCAAGAGGTTTCTTCATTGCCTCATCGATGCTGAATGTATATTTCTCCCCATTGTAATCAAGGCAGATGGTGCCATCAAAGACATCAATGATAGTCTTAGCGGTACGTAGGAAAGGTCTCCCTAAAAGTACTCCGCCAGACTCTGCAGACTCACTATCACTCATTTTAATCACATGAAAATCAGCTGGGTACAAGAAGTCATGTACCTTTACTATCACGTTCTCAAGCACTCCCTCAGGACAAATGCATGACCTGTCTGCCAATTGGATCACAACTTTCGTGTCCACCATGCCTACCCCTACTAACTTCTTGTATATAGACAGTGGTAACACATTTATGGATGCATCCAAGTCACACATAGCATGCTCAATTTTTACATCACCAATAGAGATGGGCAAAGTAAACATACCTGGGTCATTGCGTTTCGAAGGCATCCTCCTCTTTTGAATCACCGCGGAGACGTTCTCGCCTATTAAAATTTTCCACTGGGTCTAGCCTTCCCAGCTATAAATTCCTTGATGAACTTGCTAAACACTGGCAATTTCAAAGCCTGTAAGAATGGTAGATTAATCTCCAGCTTCCCAAAAATATCCATGAAATCTACCGGCTCTTCCTTCTTCTTCTTGGCTTCTCCCCGGTTTGGGAAAGGTTTCGGTCGCTTCCATGCTCCTGTAGAACTTTCAGCCGAGAACTCTCCAGTTTCCTCCCCTACTGCCTCGTTCTCCAACTCCGGCTCTGGATCGAGGAAGAATGGTTCAGTTGACCTAGGCAAGGATCTCTCCAAGTCTCGTGCCTTAAGGTCATCCTTGAGCAAGGAATTATCGCCCTCCAAGTTCCTGTTGCCTTCCTTGGGATCTGTCGCTTCCTTCGTTCTTACCACTGGCCCCTCATATCCTCTCCCGGATCTCAAGGTAATCTGACTTATATTCGCTCTATCAGGTGGCCTTACTGAGGTGTGAATGTTTCCTTCATTTCCCCTCATATCACTCAAAGAGGTGGCTATCTGGGATAATTGCTTTTCCAGCATATCCATTGCTGTCTTTTGCTCCTGTTGAGCGTCTTGAAGCTTGTGCACTACGTCATTGTTCGATTGCAGGTTGTTTTGCATATGTTGCTGAGAACTGACGAGGTCGTGCACCATATCATCGATACTCTTTGGTGGCTTTGGTGGCTGACTGGGCCCTGGCCCTATACTCAGAGTCGGTCCACTCACTTGATTCTGACGAGCGTTTCCTTGACCTCCTGAAGAGTTGTTGTACTGATTTCCTGGACCCTGGTAATTGTTTTGAAAATTCCTTTGGTGTGGTGGTACATAAGAGTTCTGTTGATTGTTCTGATTTCTGTTTCCCCAGCTCGAGTGGTCTCCTTAGTTCCGATTGATCCAGTTGCCATGCCCGTCTTGGTTCCTTCCTGACCAGTTACCTTGTCTCTCGGGCTGAGGTGCAAACTGTTGATTCTGTTGTGGTGCTGGCTGGTTCTGTTCGTTGTCGGTCCATCTGAAATTTGGATGGTTCCTCCAGGGTGCATCTCTTTGTCTCCCTGGATTCCAGCTCCCATCGGGATTCCAACTTCCCATTGCATTGACTTGGGCCTGATAATCTCCTTCCTGGGTTCCGTAATATTGCTGAATTTGATTATCTCCTAGACCAGGAGATTTCTCATTCCCTTGTGAAGCTAGTGGAATTGTCTTTTCAATCGCGTTCAAAAGAGCCTTCTCGAGCCTGTCAATCCTTGCTTCTACTTTATCATCTTCTTGCTCTCTTAGGCATTCACCGATCCTCTCATCAATGCATTCCTAGGGTTATCGTACGCCTTCTTAGCGTCGATCAACTTCCCCAGGATTTCTCTTGCTTCACTTCCCCTCTTTCTTGTGAAATTCCCCCAACTCGAGGAATTCATTAAGTCTTTCGACTCAGGAGCCGCCCCTTCGTAAAACAGAGAGTAGGTCTCTGCCTCTATCATTCGGTGATTCGGGCATGCATCCAACAACCCCTTGAATCTCGACCAATACTGACTCAAAGATTCGTCGTAATCCTACTTACACTCTAATATTTCTTTTTTTTTCAGTGCATTCGTCTTGTTGGATGAGAAGAAATAATCTAAGAATTCTAACTTGAAATCCCTCCATGTGCGGATAGAATCCGGGGGCAACCTCAATAACCATGTGTTGGCTTCCCCCTTAAAGGCAAACGGAATTGCACGTAGGCGATAATCCTCCTCTGTTGCATCATTCGGCCTCTTCTGAATACCACACAACTTACTGAATTCATTTATGAACTCGTACGGACACTCATTTCTACGCCCAGAGAACGTTGGCAAGATGCCGAGTACGTTTGTCTTGATCTCAATAGTCCTCTGGCGTGGATTCATCACTATAGCTTGTGCTGGTTCTCCATCTAAATGGGCGGTTAACGAACCGATCTCTGGATCTGGATCTACTACTTGCGTCATGACTACTTCCTCTGTTTCTGACTCTGTTTCCGACTCTGTTGGTAACTTGGGATCCTCCCTTCCGGATGAACTCCAATCCTCTTCACTTTCCGAACCGAACGGAAATGGATCTCCCGTAGATAACCCTGATCTGGTGGTGACCGTGGATGCCGTATCGTTGATCTGCCAAATAAATCTATCGTCCCTCCACCCAGATGAGTTACTCCAGAATCCAGTCCGCGAGCCTCTGCTCATAAACTGAAAACAAAAGAAAAATAAATCAAAACTATGTACGCCAAAAACCTCTAAAAACAATCACAAAATACGACATCCATCCCCAGCAACGGCGCCATTTGAAGTGTCGCAGAGTTTGTTATGTGTTTTCGTTTGTTGTGAAAATGCGATGCTAGGTCGAGACACCAAGTCCTATGAATCCACTAGATCACTTGGTCTAGAAACTCAATGTAACAAGGAATACTCTGTCGTTGTACACACAAACTCCCCTTCAAATATCCCTCAACCCGAATACCATAAATTAGTATAGAGAACCAGGGGTCGATCCCTCGAAAATGGATACGTAAGAAAGCATTTAGAGACTCTTGACTAAGCGATTGCTGCCACGCAAACAGGGTTGAGGTATAACTACTACTAGACCTAGGCAGGAAATATAAACGCTAGACCTAGAAAGCTATAAACATGCTGAGATCAAACATCATCAAGACTTCGGTGTATTAAATTCACTTCCTAGACCGTGTAAACGACTACCTAATTTAGCTAGACAGAAAACAACTAACAGTGGGGACCATGACCCAGAAATAGCAAGTACGGCAGAAAAGCTGCAAATAACTAACTGAGCATTCAACTCACAACGGCATGCATTTCTTCAACGGAATTAAACACGAAGATGAAGTAAACAGAGAACATACCCAGATTCGAACAGAATGTAAAAGTTTGGTCGTCGGAAACCTACAACAAACCGGAAATAACTCAGATCTACATATACTAGACGAAGCGAAATGAAAACACGAAGACTAGGCATCAAAATAAACCAACTCTGCTCAGATCTCACATCGAACGCTTAATCCACTCCGGATCCAAGCAATCCGAAACCAACAACAACTAGATTCCACTCCATAACTTCCGATCTAACAGATCTACTCCGATCAACTCCAATTTCCAGCAATTGCACACAACTTAGCAACAACACTAAACTTAAATCTCCGATTCAACCACCAGTGATAGAGGGAGAAGATGAGACTATGACTCTGTGTGTGTGTGTCAACTGGCCAGGAGAGTACCTAGACCTAGCTATGTCGTTGGGTCTGTGTCTATCTTCCCTATCAACAAAAAAATACCTCAACCCACTTCTACTGGCTAGTATAGTAGAGTAAGGGTCGAATCCCACAGAGATGGACGTAGGCGAGATACACTTGCGATGACATTTTGGGAGCGGTTGGTTAGCTACCACGCTTTTTTGGGGTTGAGTTTTACCTAGTCGGAAAATGAAATGGAACCTATACCCCTCCTGACCAGTAGGTCAGGGTGGGCTCTAAATGCTGCATGCTAAAAGAAATTAAAATGCGTGTGTAAACTAAGGTGCGAGTGTGCATGTGAGAAGCTACTAGACAAAACTTACTAAAAATGGCTAGACAAAAGGTAAAGAGAATCAAAGGACATGCTGGCAGACTGTCAGCTGGGTGTGCAGAAAAGTAGAAAAAGTGCAAGTACAAAAGCATAAAGCAACAAAAGCAACACAAGTGGTCCCATTCTTGGATTGTGACATTTTCTTCTTCACCAAGCTAAACTAACAAGATCTGACAAACTCCATTGATGAATGCTCAAGCTTGAAAATTCGTGAATGCAATAATTAACTTGAAATCAAGAACGAAAGCTAAGAAAACTGAGATCTATGCAAACTGGTCAGCGGGACAGGGTGACAGAAACAAGCAGAAACGAATTCCATGCATTTTTTAGGAACTTAACCTGATTAAAACTTGTAAGCACTTGAGGAAAAACTAGATCTAACTAAGCAAAGCAGATTCAAGCACTTAAACAATAGAAATCAACGTAAAACTACCAGATCTAGCTACTAGGCAGAAAGAGATAATAAGCAAGCTGAAACACAAACTAAAACCACAATAAATTGTTGGAGTTTGGTGCCCATTGCTCAGCGGAAGACATGCATTCACAAATAAATCATACATATGGATCTATTTGACCTATTATGAGATTAATTGATTCACATGTTAAACATTGAATTGCATACAAAAACGCACAAAAATCATGCTTAAGGAATTAAAATCCTAATTCATGATATTCTACGGTTTAGGATTACCGATCCGATTCTCCAAAGAATCGACGATTGCTTGCGCCTTCTCCACGTGATGTTCTTCGTACTCAACCACGAATCTTCTAATCTGTATCCCGAACTCAGAATCTGACCTTTGGGTGGGCAAAGCTTATCAGAATCGAAAAGGGCTTGATTAGAAAGAAGACAGAATATCAGTTTTCTCAAAAACTGATTTTTCGTCCACTCCCAGAGGGGAGCACGAAAATTAATGGTTGATTCACATTAAATCTCCTTTCTAATCTCCTTTATATAGAGTTATGATGGGCCAGATTAGGGATCCATGGAGGTTGGACTTGGGCCAAACCTGTTGGACTTTTACTAATTAAATTGTGCCCCAATTTAATACAAGTCCAACAGAATATTGTTATCAGCCACTACAGTAAAATAATATTGACTGCCCGTCCAATCCCAAATTACGAGTAATCCGGGCTTTACCTCTTTAATTTATTATTTCCCGTGTTTAAGATATAAATATCCATTAATTAATTTAAGTCTGCTATATGACTTTAATTAATTAATATCTTTTTCCAAGAGTTGTCTAGTTCAAAATCTTTATTTATTATTCTGGAATAAATTCCAACCGGCCGGGTTTCTGAATAATAAAACCTTTTTCGAACACCTCTTGAGGATATTATCAAACTGGACTCACCCAGCACACGATTCATTGCAATAACAATACTAACACCTCTAGACATTGATCACCACTATCCAAGTTACCAGGATTCTTGGATTGCGAAAAATCCGCACCATTTGATAAATCAAAGTAGTGCATAATCAATATCGTATGCTCAATGTTATGTCAACAATGATTAAGAAATAACAATCACCGAGACCTCGTCTTTTAGTAAATAGCAAGAAAGACTTATCTCAACTGTTAGATCCTTTAGTGCTATACCACACCAGTGTCGTTTATTTCCTAAGGTAAGGAAACATGCGGACAGACACTGCAACCTTTCACGATAGGTAGCCAAAGCCTATCTAGGTTGTGAAATTCTATTTCTCATCTACAAAGAACTGACTGTGTCACCTTCTGTGAACGTCGTTCACGACCAGTCTACTATGCAGAAGAATTAGACTTATTTGCTTCTTATACATTTAAATGTTTGAGAAACATCTTATAAATGCACAAACAAACACCAATGCGATAAAATTACTTCTTCTCGCCTTGGGTCATAAATGGATTGTAGAATATATTGTATACAAGCAATTATATCCGTGCAACATGCTCGAAATATGCTTTTTAGTATACCAATCCTAACAATCTCCCACTTATACTCAAAACATGCTTTCGAGTATACCCACTGCCAAAACTCTCCCACTTATACTCTAAGCAGGTCTCGGGCCATGATACATCGAACTACCATAATTTTCACCTCATGTGTAAAACATGTTGCCATATAGGCATTTTGTGAAAAATTCTGCCAGGTTGTTCTCTGATGATATCTTGGAAACCATAACGTCTTGCTGCGCAATTAATCCTTAATTAATTTCATACTTCCTCTCTATGTGATTGCTTAGCTTTATCAGATCGTGTTTCTCTCGAGTTAGACATATGACTAGAGTAATTATAACAAAATATAATACTCATACACATACTCGGAATCACAGTCAAAGCTATTAGGAAGTTACTGAGATTAACAACTACCTTAGTAGTTTCTGATGAAACCATATTTGTAAATTTTCATGATAGAGTCTGTGATGTAATCACACTCCTTCATGACTCAGTTTTCAACTCCTAACGTTTACACATAGTCAAAGGATAACTCGATCACCGATCAATTATAAAATCGAGTCGATGTAACCTAAAGGACATAACATGAATGTCTGGTAAACTAGAGCAAACCGTTTAGTCTTTTTCAAGTACTATAGTATATTCTTTACCAATCCAATGTCCTTGGCCATGGTTAAAATGATATCATGCTTCTATGCCAACGGCAAAGCGAATATCTAACTTAATACACATCATAGCATATAAGAGACTTCCAATTATGGAACTTGTCTCATTCTTTTTTTATCTCATTCAATGTCGAAAAACACTTGACTAGAGATAAAATAATTCCATCTAGAAAAAGAAAAACTTTTTCTTGGAATTTTCAATGCTAAAGTGTCTAAGTATTGTGTAGATGTAGGATTCTTTAAGAAAACATACATTCTTTTTCTAGCAATCTAATGACACAGGTGCTTAGAATGTAACTAGATTATCTTAAATCCATCATCCTTAAACTGGGTAGACGACCAGTTTCCTACGCTAGATAACCCTCTTAGTTGTTTATCAACTTTTATAGATGCCATCATCGTAGAGTACCAAGAATACCAAATATAGTGCACTTTCAACTTTCTTGCCCTGTATTACATAACCATTAAGATGTTCCATGCAGATGATCTCCTCAAGACTTCTACTTAAAGAAAACTGTCTTGACAATCATAGTACATACATTCTAATTTATGTAGGCTACAATAGAGAATATACAGATCGACTTAGGCAAAAATGGCAGGCGAGAATATAATTCTCTCTAGGTATAAACCTTTGCCATTATTCTAGCCTTTTGAGATCCATGCTTACACTTGCAGGTCCACTAGCTCCCACTGACTGAAATAGTCTATGGGTAGTATCGCAAGTCTTGCAAACATTCTTGTTTATTTAAGATTGTTATTCAGAATCTATCATCTTATCAAGAATGATTATCTGAATAAGTCATTGCGTCCTTGTAGTTACAGGGATTATGTTCAAGTTGATCTAAGACAGAGTCTTAAGACTCTTTTAGACCCATGAACTTATTTTGTTCGCAAAGAACGCTCCCACTACGACACGACTCTTACAATCTTAGGTACAAACGTTGATTTTCTTAGTGCATAAGTTTCTAATGGTATGACTTCTTGGTTAAGATGGAAAATAGATATTCTCATTATCTTGAGAATTATCATGTTTGTTAAGCTTGTAGTTCTCCTCATAATCTTCATCAAAGAATCTAGTATTCGTATAAACAAACACATATCTTGCCGTGAAGATTATAGAACTTGTACCTTTCTATCATTTGGGACAACCTTAAAACCTACCTCAGTACACAACTCCAATTACTTGGATACATTTTCCAAAACATGTCTTGGAATAATTCCACACCTTGAGATGTGCTGGACTAAACTTACCTGTAGTCCACAACTCGTGTGTTGTAGAAGGTAGTGATGTTATGGTAGTTTCTTTAAGGTATAACTCGTTGTTTCCAACGTATATCCCATCAATGATAAGGTGTTATTGAGTAAAACTGTTCACTTATCGAACTTGTCTTCGAGAGACTTCGATATCTTTTTATATGACTATCCCATTCTTTAGAAGAATGCTTGGAGTAGTCAACTAGGATTTAACTCCCACTACTGATCTTAACTCATTTGCTCGTCTCCCATGGTATAAACCATTGAGACTTACTAGTCTTTCTATGTTGCATCTCTATAAGTATTCTGAATCCCTTGAACCACCAAAGGATTCTAACTTTTAGTGCATCAACCAGACTTTCTTGACCTTCACGCTATTTAACAAGCAAGTTGTTAAAATCTCGATAGTCACTTGAGTTAGACAAAATCAGTTTGAACAATTACTAAGTACTTTCTTGGCCTTAAGTCTAAGTGCCATAAATACTTTATTGTTCATTGTATAAGAAGTTGAACTGTTGTGTTAAACTCAATCTTGTTGCAATTACATTGTTTAGATACTATGATGTATAATTTGTTTTTCTATGGTACCATGATTGATATTCAATCCACATTTCCCAATAATGCAAGCATTATAAAATGAAATTGAACATCGTAGAATCATAAATGAGTTTAGAAACTGAATATAAATTCATTCTAAACAAGACTGTACCAATAAAACAAAATCTCTAACATCAAAACAAAATAATAAAGTGAGCATAAATAAATAGCTCCCACTGCAACAACTGCCCAACTGGATCTAGATCTCTCTTTTAGAAATTGCATTGTTATCTAAGTCATTGTCCTTCTTTATAAGATGTCAATCCAACTTACAATGCATCTTCTCTTTGCCTTTTCACCAAATTTTTCTTGCCTTTCTTGCTTTCAGCAGGCATTGATGACAATTCAGCTCTTCCCTCTTTCCATTGCTAGTCTTCTGTTTGATTGAACTAAGACATAGGAAAGATGCAGCTTTAACGAATTTATCACCTATCATGTTATCTTCCTCTATTAGTAATAAAGTGAATATCATGTAGAAGGTTTCCAACTTTTAAGTACCAACCTTCATATAATCACTTCCTATTATATTTGGCGATGAACTGAGTGTAGAAACTATTTGAGTAACTGAATCAGAAGATTCCTCAAAACATTCTATCTCTTGTGGATATTCCAATAGAATCTGGACAACGTCCTCATTGGATATCCCTCTTTCATCAATATAAACCAAGACGTGTCTTACTACTTAAAAGAAAGTAGTTTGACCTTCTATCTCAAAGAACTTATCGAGTACATGCATAAAATGCATTCTCAAACTTTCTTTTTAGAATTTTGTCGAGGAAATGGAGGACGTGAATTGGTGAGTACAAACTTTAAGTTTTCAGCAATGAGAATCTTATCCATTTAATATTTCCAGTCTACATAATTTTGGCCTTCGAGTTTGATTTCTTTAAGGTTCGCAGACATTAATAAGAATTTGGCTGAGAAGAAATAAAACTATTTATCACATACTATGCTTAATACATAATCGCAAACAACCACAAAACAATTTATGTATCTCGCAACCGTGAAAACCAAAATAAGTACGCCTCTAGGGAGGTCATACAAATTTGGATTCCAACAATTTCCTGGTCACAATACCGACGGATAGTCCAGAGACCATTAAGGTGGCATGGCCGCCAAATATTGCCTAAGCATTTACCATAAATATTTGCATCTAGGAATTTCATTTCTGTTTTGATACTCCTTCTAGGGAAGGTCGTACGCCAGTAACAAAATTCCATAGCTATCTTATAAATATGTTTAAACACATGAACTTGCAATTTCATTAGATTATGGCTCCCACTAGGGTGGGTCGCGATAATATTAGAAACTCGCTTCTAGTTTAAACAATATACTATTAAGAAGTCTAATCTTATGAACTTGCTATTTCGTAGGATTATTGCTCCCACTAAGGTGGGTCGCGATAATATTAGAAACTGCTTCATATATAGACCCATTTATGGAGACCATATACAACACATTGTTGTAATTATCGCTTAGTCATTTTAAACCTGGTTTTTGCATAATTATCACATAAGCAGAAAAGGCAGATAATCCACTTTAACCAGATTAACACCAAATAAACAGATAAATCTATTTACTTCATGGTAATTAATCACACTGGATAATTATTGAAATTATTTAATAAATCTAGGGAGATTTAATTAAATAATTAATTCCTTATCTTATCTAAAATAGGAATTTCGGATTTGATACGATTTATTTGGATAATGACTATCCAAATTAATTTAGGATTTATCTAGATAGAATGGAATCTATCTAAATCATCTTAGGATTATTCTAGATTTTACATGGATAAAATCAAATCCTAAAATTCAAGATAAAACTGACCTTGGATTATCATTATCTAAATCGTACTAGGATATTTCAGGATAGAAACAAATCTATCCAAACCCATAAGATAAAATCCAATCACTCTAAGATTTAAGAAAATCTTAAATTATTTAGAATAAAAACTAGAATATATCATATCTATTAGGATTTATTCTAGATAAAATTAACTTTATCAAAATCCAATTAGATTAGGATTACCTTGTATTATCTTTATCCAAATTTATCTAGGATATTTTCTAAATAGAAATAAATCTATTTATATCCATAAAATTTAGGATAAACTAGAATTAATATTAATTCATTCAACTAGGATTTAACTAGATAGAACTAAATCTATCTTAAATCCAAAAGATAATAACAATACTGGATTAATAATTATCTAAATCTACTAAGATATATTCTAGATAGATATAAATCTATCAATATCTATAAGATATAGAAAAATTTAATTATCTAAATCTATTAGGATATTTTCTAAATAGAATTAATTCTATAAATATCCACAAGATAAAGATAAATATGGATTTTAATTATTCAAATCTACTAAGATATATTCTAGATAGATATAAATCTATCAATATCTACAAGATATGGATAAATTTAATTAATGTTTATCTTAGTCTATCTAGGATTTATTCACGTAGAATTAAATCTATATAAATCCATAAGACAATAAAATTAATTGTTATCCAAATTTATCTAGGATTTCTCTAGACATAATTAAATGTATCTAAATCCATAAAATAAGGAAAAAATCCAAATTAATTAATTATTTAACTAGTCTATCTAGGATTCATTTTCATAGAATTAATCTATATAAATCCATAAGACAAAAGAAAATAAATTAATTATTATTATCCAAATTTATATAGGATTTATCTAGATAGAATTAAATCTATCCAAAAATCCATAAAATAAGGATAAATTAAACTAATCCATTATTTAACTAAAAATTAAATTGTAGATAATCCACTTTGATATATTCAAATATTATTCAAATTATATCTTGAATTATTTCCAAATTTAGTTACAAAGGTTTAGGAAAACCTAACAAAATTAGGAAATTTCTCCAAAATTAGTTCCAGGGTTGAGGAAACCCTAACTAATCTGGAAATCTGATGTCACGGGTCGAAGACCCGCGCGAGCGTCGCTGTTGTCACAACAGCCTGCTCCGTCGACCGTCTTTCGAGTCCAGGAACTGCCCACGAAGGGCTCCCACTCGCACAGCTGTTGTCAGCCTCAGCATCGTCTCCGGCGCTGCTGCTGCGTCGTTTCTACAGCGTTCGCTGCTCTGCGTTTGCTGTCCAATCGCCGCTGCTGCATATGGACTCACGAGGATCTCCAGTCTGCTTCAATGCCGACTGCCTCCGGTAGCCGCCGCTGCTGCGCAGCCACCTTCATGGTGTTGCTTCTAACGCGAATGTCACGTTTTGCAGCAGCGCTCACGGACCGTGAGTCACGGTGACTCCAAGAACACATATTTTTATTGTTGAAACAATTCAGCGCATGGAATTCTCGTGATCAGACGTGTTCACAATTCGGTTTATTTTGGAGGCCATGTAATCATTGTACGAATAATTAAATTCCCAATTAATCACTTTAAGGAATCACATAAAGTACAAGATTAAACATCACGCAAAGATTCCAAGAATGAATCAGGACAAATTGGTCACATATTTTGGAAACAGATTCCACGAAACATACGCCTCCAATATTCACGAAGAAAGATAAACGCAATTTTGGTGGAAATTGGTTTTCGCAAAATATTCGTGCACAAACAGCCACTCAGCGATTGAAACATGCATTCAAGCAATTCATAATATGAAATTAATCCACATAATCAGAGCCAAAAATTGGCTCTAATACCAATTGTTGGAGTTTGGTGCCCCTTGCACAGCGGAAGACATGCATTCACAAATAAATCATACATATGGATCTATTTGACCGATTATGAGATTAATTGATTCACATGTTAAACATTGAATTGCATACAAAAACGCACAAAAATCATGCTTAAGGAATTAAAATCCTAATTCATGATATTCTACGGTTTAGGATTACCGATCCAATTCTCCAAAGAATCGACGATTGCTTGCGCCTTCTCCACGTGATGTTCTTCGTACTCAACCACGAATCATCTAATCTGTATCCCGAACTCAGAATCTGACCTTTGGGTGGGCAAAGCTTATCAGAATCGAAAAGGGCTTGATTAGAAAGAAGACAGAATATCAGTTTTCTCAAAAACTGATTTTTCGTCCACTCCCAGAGGGGAGCACGAAAATTAATGGTTGATTCACATTAAATCTCCTTTCTAATCTCCTTTATATAGAGTTATGATGGGCCAGATTAGGGATCCATGGAGGTTGGACTTGGGCCAAACCTGTTGGACTTTTACTAATTAAATTGTGCCCCAATTTAATACAAGTCCAACAGAATATTGTTATCAGCCACTACAGTAAAATAATATTGACTGCCCGTCCAATCCCAAATTACGAGTAATCCGGGCTTTACCTCTTTAATTTATTATTTCTCGTGTTTAAGATATAAATATCCATTAATTAATTTAAGTCTGCTATATGACTTTAATTAATTAATATCTTTTTCCAAGAGTTGTCTAGTTCAAAATCTTTATTTATTATTCTGGAATAAATTCCAACCGGCCGGGTTTCTGAATAATAAAACCTTTTTCGAACACATCTTGAGGATATTATCAAACTGGACTCACTCAGCACACGATTCATTGCAATAACAATACTAACACCTCTAGACATTGATCACCACTACCCAAGATACCAGGATTCTTGGATTGCGAAAAATCCGCACCATTTGATAAATCAAAGTAGTGCATAATCAATATCGTATGCTCAATGTTATGTCAACAATGATTAAGAAATAACAATCACCGAGACCTCGTCTTTTAGTAAATAGCAAGAAAGACTTATCTCAACTGTTAGATCCTTCAGTGCTATACCACACCAGTGTCGTTTATTTCCTAAGGTAAGGAAACATGCGGACAGACACTGCAACCTTTCACGATAGGTAGCCAAAGCCTATCTAGGTTGTGAAATTCTATTTCTCATCTACAAAGAACTGACTGTGTCACCTTCTGTGAACGTCGTTCACGACCAGTCTACTATGCAGAAGAATTAGACTTATTTGCTTCTTATACATTTAAATGTTTGAGAAACATCTTATAAATGCACAAACAAACACCAATGCGATAAAATTACTTCTTCTCGCCTTGGGTCATAAATGGATTGTAGAATATATTGTATACAAGCAATTATATCCGTGCAACATGCTCGAAATATGCTTTTTAGTATACCAATCCTAACATAAACTTCATTGCATTCAAAATTATCACCCAAAAGATGTTCCAACTAAGTGGCTACTGGAATCCAAGTCAAACGCAAGCAAAAAACAGTACTTAAACTAAGAAATCTTAAAAACAAAGCAAGTAAAAGATTGTTTGGCTCATCGGAAACTGAAACTGGAGGAATTTCTGGAACTACGGCGGCTGGAATGAATCAGGCATGATGCTCCTCGCCGGCAGGTGGCCGGAATCTTCAAGTCAGGCTACTGGATTTAGATGGAACTAAGAGCTAGTGGAGCTATTCTCCTCAAAAGTAATGTAGTAGTGATGATAAGTCCTAAGTGAAGTGGTGTCAAATTCCCCCCTTTTCTTTATGTTCAAATCCTATTTATAGGGTGGCTTGCCCTAATTTCTATGGCTTTCTCTTCATGTGGAATGACAATTTTGCCCTTCTTTAGATAGGTGATTATTCCAAGCAAGTCCCTTCTCGTGTCCAGTTCTGTAGCATCCATCCTGACCAGTTTGCGTATTTTCTGCTCATACTAACCAGTTTGCACACTTTTTGCAGCTTTTTCACTCGAATTCCTTCTGAACCTTTTCTCCTGATTTAGTACTTCAACCTGCACACTTTAACAACTATTTTGCAGATATTATCCAATAAAGCACCTTATACTGACCAGTAACCAAGGCCGAGAACGAGACTCATCAAACTGCTCACACTTAACACATACCTGTCCTCAAGTATGAAGAAACAAGCTAAATAAAAATAAAGAGTTGAGTTCGCAAGCCTGGTTACCTCCCTTCACCGACCTAAGACTCTAAAACTTAAAAGACTCTTCAACACATAGATCACTCACAGAAAACAAAAAAAACAAGAAAACGGACAAAAGAAAAAAAAACTCATAAACACATTACACAGGCTATATTTTCAATCAATCCTCCCCCTTGGGTTGAATTAATCCGGCTATAAACAACTTTGAAATTCTGTCGCCCCTCTTTTCCTTCCCAGTCAGTATATCTGCTCGTCAAGATCACCCACACTCTCGGCCAAACACCAGATTCACTGTCGCTCATTCCTCACTAGGGATGTTAGGACTGATTTCTCTCAAAATGCTGAACCACAGATGCTTCAGACTCAGATCTCACGTGCGGCTCCTGAAGGGTTTTAAGGCTTGTAACGGGGCTATTGGTTTGTAATGTATGGGGTAGATGTTCCTAAGGCTCTAAGGTTCAGAAACTACTACTTTATTTCGATGTGGGGGAACTGTGTGTATTTGGGCTCTTGGTTGTTGCTTCTCTTCGGCTTGACGTTTTCTGATATTGGACTCCAACTGGTCAGTAGCTTCTTTGTGGCTTCGCCACCCTTATTCCTTCTTCTTTCTTTTTGTGGACAAGTGTTTTCGACCATTTTCTTCAACATTTCTTTATGTGGCTTCGCCACCCTTATTCCTTCTTATTTTTTTTGGACCTGGGATTTTTCCTGGTCAATTTTCTCCTTTCCTCTCGATTTCTTTCTCCAGTTGGTTTTTCTTGTATGTCCTCCTGGCCAGTCGCCTTCTTGCCTTATGCCTCGCACTCACACAGTCCATGTGGTTATTGGGTTATATCTGGGTATAGATTTGGCTAGAAAAAGGGGTTCTAAGGGATGTTTTTTTAGGAGGGTTTCTACTCCCTTCAGGACTTGCTACACGCGGTCACCTTACCCTAGGCATCATGTGGTAGCCACTCTTTTCTTTTCTAAATTGGTGGAAAGTGGTTCCACTTAGGCTTATACTCACCATTTAAGAGGGCTTTTGTATCTGGCTCTAAGGATGGGTTTTTCTCTCATACTTGCATCATCCATACTGACTAGGAGATACTAAGAAAGGTGGTTTCTACTCTTGGTGTGTTTTATTTCCATCGATCATCTCGCCTTAAGATTGGATCAGTTGAGTTTTAAGCCCGTGTTTTAATACATGTCCTAAAAAAACCAAAACTTAACCTAAACTGACTTACTAGGGACTGACTCGACACATGACAACACATATATACAATTATACTGGCCATTATCTCCTCCTCCCACTTCATCCTTGCTTGCCTTCACGTAAGTTTAGTGAAGTGGAAAACAGGATGACCAATATCCAACACATTGAAGCACAAAAGACCAGAAAACACATAACACATGGAAAACATATTATATATGAAACTTCTCACACTTAGACTATGCAATAGGCTAAGTGGGAGAAGAATAACGAACATAGAGAACACATAGACAATGTGGAACAAGAACTAATATGCAAAACATACTATGTCAACAAAAACTTCTCACACTTAGACTATGCAATAGGCTAAGTGGGAGAAGGTATAGGACTCACATAAAAAAGCACAAAACAAAGACAACTTCTAACATCCTAAACACATATTACGTTGTAAACCCTCATCTTCTCACACTTAGACTGTGGAATAGGCTAAGTTTTATGAATGAGGGTATACGCATGCTAAAACATGTACAAAAAAATATATAAACAAAACAACTAGAAAAAAACTCAAGTTTACTGAAAATAAAGCTAACTGGTCAGTTGGTAGGGTCGGTCATCTTCTCCTCTGGATCCTCTTTGGTCAGGAGCCTTGTGCAGTTTCCTTCTCGGGTTCCTTTGTTGGTACACATCTGGGGTGTCACTCTTTTTCTTATGATTCTTGAAAGTCCCCTTGATTTTCCTCTTTTCCATAGGCCGCGGATGATGGTTGTTGGGGACCTTGCTCCCGATCAGTTTGGGCACTTGTCCCAGCTTCTTGATAATAATGGCCGATAGGACCACCCTGGGCTTTTTGGTCTTCTTTTGCTTTGCTGCCCCGTTGCCTTTCCTCTTTCTTTCTTGGTTGCATTTTCCTTCTTTGTCTTGATTTTCCTGTAAGTCGGTTTCTGGTACTGGTGTCTCTTTCTGGGCAGCAGGGATGACAAGTGGATTGTCGATGTTAGCCTCCTGTGCTGGCTGGGCGAAAGTTGCAGTCGGGTTCTCCCCAGGTTTTGTAGGAGAACCCCCTTCCTGGATAGTAAGGGTCGGTGACGGATGTCCAGCAACAACAGGGGTCTCTGACTTGGTTGTAGCATGTTTTGGATCCTCCCCAGGTTTTGTAGGAGGTCCACTATCTTCCTCGCCAGTATCAGTGTCCTTGCTCTTCTTTTTATTGCAAGGAGTCTTGTCCTCCTCGCTTGAGATCTCTACAAGATCAGGAACCTTGTTGGGCCCCTTCTTTTTCTCAATCCTATGCCGATGATTTGCCTCGATGCGCGCTTCGGCCCTTGTTTTCTCTCTGCCTTCTTCTCGGCCAGTTGGTGAGCCCCAGTGGCTCTAGCGAATCTTGACTTCTGACAAATAGTCTCTTCAATATCCTCTTCATCGGGTTCTTTAGTGGTTTCCCTTGAACTCTCTTCCGGACCTTGATTGATTTGAGGTTCAGCAACTGGCTCAGTTTCATCAAGACCACTCTTCTTGGTCAGTATGTCCCTCTTATCCTTCATCTTGCTTGATTCCCCAAATGACTCCTTTCGTTCAGGCTCCTTGTAGGATGTTCCTGACCACAATGTCACCTTCCTCACATTAGCTTGTCAGGTATGTGCAACGTAACTGGGAGCCTTTCCGCATTCCCACAAACCTCGTTCATCGAACTGGTCAGGTAGGACAGTTGCTTATTCAGCATGTCCATATTTTCCTTATGCTCTTTCTGGACATTTTGCATGCCTTGCACCACTTCATTATTTGACTGAAATTCACTCCTCATGGTTTGCTAGTAAGCAAGCATCTCTCCCATCATCTCTTTCATAGATCTTCCTGACTTGTTTTGGTGTAGGAAATGGTTAGGATTTTGCTGATGGTGGGGATTATACTGGGTGTTAGGGTATGGGTGGTAGGTATAGTTTGGCTGATTTTGATGAGAGGGGTACTGGCCGAATTGGTTAGAGTTGTGGGGTTGACTGTGATTGGGATTCAGGTGGTGTATGTAGGGATTTTGCTGGTGATGGGAGTTATACTGGCCGTTGGGATGCGACTGGTAGATGGGATGGTTTTGATTGTAAGGGTAGTTTGGCTGATTTTGGTGTGAAGGGTACTGACTGAACTGGTTGGGGTGGTGATGCTGGTTAGGGCATGGGTGATTTTGGCAATGTTGGGGTGAGTGGGATTGGTAATTCTGGTTTCCCATATGATATTGTGGCACATAGGTGGTATTTTCATATGGATTTGGTGGGTGCGGATTATGCTGGTTTCTCCCTGACCAGTTCGGCTGTGAATCTTGGGCTGGGGGTCCATCGTATGCATTCTGAGGTGGGTTGGGCTGGTTAGAGTTTCCCTCTCCCCATCTAAAGTCCAGGTGTTCTCTCCAAGGCGTGTCCTCCTGCTTTTCAGGATTCCAGTTCCTATTTGAATTCCAAAGCCCAATCGTATTTGAATAATGATCCTCTTGGGCAGTTGCCATGGTGGCATTAACTGGAGGAACTTGCGGTTTACTCTTCTCAATTGCTGACAAAAGTGCCCTCTCGAGCTTGTCAATCCGACTCTCTAATTGATCATTATTTCCTACTGCTGCAGCATTCGCCATACCTCTTCTGGACGGGAGAGTACGTGGATTGTCATAGGCTCTTTTCGCGTAGAGAAGTCTTTCCATGATTCTTTTGGCCTCACTAACTCGTAGTTTGGAAAAACTTCCTCCACTTGATGAGTTCACTAAGTCCTTGCTCTCCGCATTCATCCTCTCATAGAAAATCGAGTAAATTTCTACTTCCAACATGTGGTGGTTTGGGCATGCGTCCAACAGACCCATGTATCTTGACCAGTACTGACTCAGGGTCGATGACGGATGTCCAGCAACAACAGGGGTCTCTGACTTGGTTGTAGCATGTTTTGGATCCTCCCCAGGTTTTGTAGGAGGTCCACTATCTTCCTCGCCAGTATCAGTGTCCTTGCTCTTCTTTTTATTGCAAGGAGTCTTGTCCTCCTCGCTTGAGATCTCTACAAGATCAGGAACCTTGTTGGGCCCCTTCTTTTTCTCAATCCTATGCCGATGATTTGCCTCGATGCGCGCTTCGGCCCTTGTTTTCTCTCTGCCTTCTTCTCGGCCAGTTGGTGAGCCCCAGTGGCTCTAGCGAATCTTGACTTCTGACAAATAGTCTCTTCAATATCCTCTTCATCGGGTTCTTTAGTGGTTTCCCTTGAACTCTCTTCCGGACCTTGATTGATTTGAGGTTCAGCAACTGGCTCAGTTTCATCAAGACCACTCTTCTTGGTCAGTATGTCCCTCTTATCCTTCATCTTGCTTGATTCCCCAAATGACTCCTTTCGTTCAGGCTCCTTGTAGGATGTTCCTGACCACAATGTCACCTTCCTCACATTAGCTTGTCAGGTATGTGCAACGTAACTGGGAGCCTTTCCGCATTCCCACAAACCTCGTTCATCGAACTGGTCAGGTAGGACAGTTGCTTATTCAGCATGTCCATATTTTCCTTATGCTCTTTCTGGACATTTTGCATGCCTTGCACCACTTCATTATTTGACTGAAATTCACTCCTCATGGTTTGCTAGTAAGCAAGCATCTCTCCCATCATCTCTTTCATAGATCTTCCTGACTTGTTTTGGTGTAGGAAATGGTTAGGATTTTGCTGATGGTGGGGATTATACTGGGTGTTAGGGTATGGGTGGTAGGTATAGTTTGGCTGATTTTGATGAGAGGGGTACTGGCCGAATTGGTTAGAGTTGTGGGGTTGACTGTGATTGGGATTCAGGTGGTGTATGTAGGGATTTTGCTGGTGATGGGAGTTATACTGGCCGTTGGGATGCGACTGGTAGATGGGATGGTTTTGATTGTAAGGGTAGTTTGGCTGATTTTGGTGTGAAGGGTACTGACTGAACTGGTTGGGGTGGTGATGCTGGTTAGGGCATGGGTGATTTTGGCAATGTTGGGGTGAGTGGGATTGGTAATTCTGGTTTCCCATATGATATTGTGGCACATAGGTGGTATTTTCATATGGATTTGGTGGGTGCGGATTATGCTGGTTTCTCCCTGACCAGTTCGGCTGTGAATCTTGGGCTGGGGGTCCATCGTATGCATTCTGAGGTGGGTTGGGCTGGTTAGAGTTTCCCTCTCCCCATCTAAAGTCCAGGTGTTCTCTCCAAGGCGTGTCCTCCTGCTTTTCAGGATTCCAGTTCCTATTTGAATTCCAAAGCCCAATCGTATTTGAATAATGATCCTCTTGGGCAGTTGCCATGGTGGCATTAACTGGAGGAACTTGCGGTTTACTCTTCTCAATTGCTGACAAAAGTGCCCTCTCGAGCTTGTCAATCCGACTCTCTAATTGATCATTATTTCCTACTGCTGCAGCATTCGCCATACCTCTTCTGGACGGGAGAGTACGTGGATTGTCATAGGCTCTTTTCGCGTAGAGAAGTCTTTCCATGATTCTTTTGGCCTCACTAACTCGTAGTTTGGAAAAACTTCCTCCACTTGATGAGTTCACTAAGTCCTTGCTCTCCGCATTCATCCTCTCATAGAAAATCGAGTAAATTTCTACTTCCAACATGTGGTGGTTTGGGCATGCGTCCAACAGACCCATGTATCTTGACCAGTACTGACTCAGGGTCTCATCATAACCTTGTGTAACTCCTTGGATTTTATCTCTTAGTGCAATTGTCCTGGCCGCTGGGAAGAACTGATCCAAGAACATCATCTTGAAGTCAGACCAAGTTCTGATACAATTTGGTGGCAGCCTCTTGAACCAAGTATTCGCCTCCCCTTTAAGGGCAAAGGGAAGGGCCTTTAGTCTGTAGTCGTCTTCGCTCGACCCCGCTGGCCGCTTTAGAGCCTTGCAGATTTTGCAAAATTCATGCAAGAACTCGTATGGGCTGTCACAACTCCTTCCCAAGAACACAGGCAATATGGCCATAATGTGGGGCTCCACGTAGATTGCTTCTTGTCCTAGGGTCGTGACGATTGCTTGCGGTGGTTCGCCATACAAGTGAGCGTACAACGAGCTTAACTCAGGATCATTTTCCTGGTCAGCCATGTTGGCTCTCTCCTCTTCAATTGCGGATATTGGTTCCGGTTCACTCTTGGTGGCTGTGCTGCGATCCTCCTCACCGCTCGCATCCAAGTCAACAAGCAAGGCAGTGGTTAATTCTGAATGAGTGGTGACTGGATTTACCCCTTCTTCCCTTGGCCAGTTGGACTCAGTTTCATTTAACTGCGGAACACAAAAAATAAAGAAAAGTTTATCTACAATATTCACACCAAAATTCTTACCAAAACTCCTCATAAACTAAGAAACAAAAGAAAAGAAAAAACAATTAACTATATGTACACCAAAGTGTCATGCAACAAATGTATGCAAAAACGCCACCCATCCCTGGCAACGGCGCAATTTGATAGAGGGAGAAGATGAGACTATGACTCTGTGTGTGTCAACTGGCCAGGAGGGTACCTAGACCTAGCTGTGTCGTTGGGTCTGTGTCTATCTTCCCTATCAACAAAAAAATACCTCAACCCACTTCTACTGGCTAGTATAGTGGAGTAAGGGTCGAATCCCACAGAGATGGACGTAGGCGAGATACACTTGCGATGACATTCTGGGAGCGGTTGGTTAGCTACCACGCTTTTTTGGGGTTGTGTTTTACCTAGTCGGAAAATGAAATGGAACCTATACCCCTCCTGACCAGTAGGTCAGGGTGGGCTCTAAATGCTGCATGCCAAAAGAAATTAAAATGCGTGTGTAAACTAAGGTGCGAGTGTGCATGTGAGAAGCTACTAGATGAAACTTACTAAAAATGGCTAGACAAAAGGTAAAGGGAATCAAAGGACATGCTGGCAGACTGTCTGCTGGGTGTGCAGAAAAGCAGAAAAAGTGCAAGTACAAAAGCATAAAGCAACAAAAGCAACACAAGTGGTCCCATTCTTGGATTGTGACATTTTCTTCTTCACCAAGCTAAACTAACAAGATCTAACAAACTCCATTGATGAATGCTCAAGCTTGAAAATTCGTGAATGCAATATTTAACTTGAAATCAAGAACGAAAGCTAAGAAAACTGAGATCTATGCAAACTGGTCAGCGGGACAGGGTGACAGAAACAAGCAGAAACGAATTCCATGCATTTTTGAGGAACTTAACCTGATTAAAACTTGTAAGCACTTGAGGAAAAACTAGATCTAACTAAGCAAAGCAGATTCAAGCACTTAAACAATAGAAATCAACGTAAAACTACCAGATCTAGCTACTAGGCAGAAAGAGATAATAAGCAAGCTGAAACACAAACTAAAACCACAATAAACTTCATTGCATTCAAGATTATCACCCAAAAGATGTTCCAACTAAGTGGCTACTGGAATCCAAGTCAAAGGCAAGCAAAAAACAGTACTTAAACTAAGAAATCTTAAAAACAAAGCAAGTAAAAGATTGTTTGGCTCATCGGAAACTGAAACTGGAGAAATTTCTGGAACTACGGCGGCTAGAATGAATCAGGCATGATGCTCATCGCCGGCAGGTGGCCGGAATCTTCAAGTCAGGCCGCTGGATTTAGATGGAACTAAGAGCTAGTGGAGATATTCTCCTCAAAAGTAATGTAGTAGTGATGATAAGTCCTAAGTGAAGTGGTGTCAAAATTCCCCCATTTTCTTTATATTCAGCTCCTATTTATAGGGTGGCTTGCCCTAATTTCTAGGGCTTTCTCTTCATGTGGAATGACAATTTTGCCCTTCTTTAGATAGGTGATTATTCCAAGCAAGTCCCTTCTCGTGTCCAGTTCTGTAGCATCCATCCTGACCAGTTTGCGTATTTTCTGCTCATACTAACCAGTTTGCACACTTTTCGCAGCTTTTTCACTCGAACTCCTTCTGAACCTTTTCTCCTGATTTAGTACATCAACCTGCACACTTTAACAACTATTTTGCAGATATTATCCAATAAAGCACCTTATATTGACCAGTAACCAAGGCCGAGAACGAGACTCATCAACCAGCAAACTCTGACCACCCAGATTCAACCATTAACCTGCATAAGTTCAGAAAACAATTGCGAAATGCATCCAACACAGGCAAACTAACGCAAACTCCAGAAAATCTCGACAACCAAATCAGAAATCAACACCAACGTCATAATAGAAAATGAAACTTGCATTAAACACAGAAATATTCGGCGAAATCGGAAGGCCGAGCTTCGAACAGCGAAGCTCCGTGAAATACGAAATACGAAAGCAGTAAAGTGGAGCTTGTTTCTTCGCCCTCAACAGGATGGTGTTACAACCCAACAACAAATGTATGGAAGCTAAAGGTGAACCCAAGTGTGAAACCCCTGAATTTTTCTCTAAGAACCCAAGTGTATAGAAAAGTGAACTAGCTGCAGACTGTTAGTGAGGCCTCCCCCAGAGAAGGTCCCTCCAGAATGCATGCATCCTTCCTTTTATAGACATGAACATAATCTTCTAGAACCTTCGTAGAAATATTCATTCTACCCTTCAGTTCTGAGATTTACTCCGTCTTGCAATTTCTTTCACAACGTTCACTTATTCGCCAGTTTCCTCGGGCGTGTGATTGCCTCCTTCTTTTCCTGGACCTGGCGAATTTCTTCTATACACCTGGCTTAAAACATGTGTTAGACCCAGCAAATTCACGGATTTATCCCCTAGACCTAAGCATGAAATTAGCCTTATCAATCTTCAACAGATACGGAGTGCCGCGTGTGATTATTTCTGACCGAGGGACACACTTCCGTAACCGGATGATAGAAGCCTTAATGAGGAAATACGGGGTCCACCACAGACTTTCTACCCCCTATCATCCTCAGTCTAATGGACAGGCGGAGATCTCAAACAGGGAAATCAAAGCAATACTGGAAAAGACGGTGAATCCGTCAAGAAAAGACTGGAGTAAGAGGCTTGGAGATGCGTTGTGGGCCTACAGGACAGCCTACAAAACGTCCATCGGAATGTCACCCTACAGGTTGGTTTTTGGCAAGATGTGCCACCTGCCCGTGGGAGTGGAACACAGAGCATATTGGCCAGTCAAGGAGATTAATATGAGACCCCAGGCTTCGGAGGGAGAGCAGAAGTTGCAACTTCAGGAGTTTGAAGAGTTGAGACTGGAGTCATATGAGTCTGCAATGTGGTACAAAGAGAAGACAAGGCTCTGGCATGATAAAAATCTCCGGGTCAAGGAACTCCAAGTAGGGCAGAGAGTGCTCCTTTTCCAATCCAAGCTCAAGCTGATGCCTGGGAAGCTAAAGTCCAAATGGATTGGGCCATACCTATTGTTGGCCTTCGAGCAAACGGGGCTGTGGAAATTCAGGGCAGTGCCTCAAACTCTACTCCTTCCTTGTGAATGGTCATCGGGTAAAGGTTTTTAGGGATAATTCTGAGTTGTGCGTAGTGGAGGAAGTGCCACTACGCGCACTCTCTGTTATCGCCTAATTGGTCTAGTAAGGAGTGCTCTCGAAGAACTCCTGGATCAGGTAAATGGGAATGCATTTAATCTATACACAGAACCAGGGGATCTCGAGGGTACTAAATTGAAAGTGTAAATATTTGATTGTTTTTATAAAAGGAAAAAATACCAAACAAAGAAAAAAATTTTAATCTTCCAAAAATATTTTCCAAACACCAGGCTCCTTGACCTGGGAACCTGGCGTTTCATTTTTGTTGTTTTAATCTAAGTGTGGTGTTGCAGAGAAGAGCATTTACATGGGGCAGAGAATTTGAGTTTAGGAGGGAAGTGGTACGGTTTCGAATTTCAAAATCACACTTTATGGGAAGGCGTACGGTTGCTGACCTCAGGCCTGCAACCGCCTACTGCAACCGTTCCCATCTAATACCTATTTTCCCTCCTTATTTTTTATTTCTCAAACTAAACACACTCTCTCACTCTAAAAAATCCCCAAAATCTTCTCTCACATTAACCCTAATCGGAAATTTGTCTTCCAAGTTTTTGTGTGATTTTTCAGAATCAGATCATGGAGAACAAACCAAGTGCAGGGAGCCCCTCCGCATCTGTCGGCGCGGCGACGTTCATGGCAAAATTAATGCAGAAGTTTGGCAGTCCAGAAGAAGCGATGAAAGCCTTCGCTATGTTCACGACGATGATGGAAGGAGCAAAACCTGCCGCGTCGACAACCACCGCACCACCACCACCGCCGACTCCGGAGGATTCGACAGCCCAACCTTTTGACGTACAAGCCGCAACCGAACCATCTATTAGCGCACCCGAGAAAGACACCACGGTAGGCGACGAGAAGGGACATGAGGCGGATTTGGGTGCGGGGTTGGAGCAGAGGACGGGTATTGAGGGGGAAGCCCTAGTTGCTGTTGAAGGTGTGTCGGAGGGGGAAACCCTTGTTTTACCTGTGAGTGTTTCAGAGGGGGAAACCCTTGTTCTTGTTAACAGAATTTCAGATGGAGGAACCCCTGTTCTTTCTGAAAGGGTTGTTGAGGGGGAGACCCATGTGAAGATTGTAGGCGGTGAAGCACAAGAGGAGAAACGGTTGGAGGAGGGGGAATCCTCTATTTACATTGAGGGGGCAACTCCTGGATTCTCTGAGGAGGCGGTGGCCCCCGTTACTGAAGAATCACTGGAGCCCGTTGATGGTGGGGTGAATCTGGTGGTAGATCTGACAGAAGTCCCGGAAGGGACGGGTTCGCCGGTAGATACACGGGAAGCTAAGCGGCAGGCTCGACGAAGCCTGTTGGAGGAGATTGATGATACAGCCCAACCTACTGAAAGAGAAGTACTGGATCCAGCGGCTATGGAAACAGGGAAGGCAGATTCTGCTGGATCTAGCAATAAGGAGGAGCGCCGCCAGGCAGCGGAGAGGAAATGGAAAGGAAAACATGCAGCTACTTCCTTGGTCAAGAAATCGAAGAAGCCCGCTAAGGGCAAGTCTGTCGAAACCTCACTTTCTGCACCCGCGAAAGTACCGTACGCGGAGGAGCCACTTAACCCTGCCGGGTCCAGTGACTCTGAAGAGGTCGAGATAGAAGAGCCAGAGGAGTGTTTAAATTTTGAGCCTGCAGAAGTCTGGATCACCAAAGGACTGCTAGACGCAATGAAAAAGTTTGATGATCCCAAGCGGACGGCGACTTACAAGGAACGGTGTAGCACGGGTAAGCTTGCAAAATCTGGAAAGCGATATGTGCGGGATGAATTGGAAGAAATAGACTCCGACGAGGAGTTTCGTCAATACATCAGCGCGATCAGGTTTGACTGGCTCTTGAAGCATAGTGAGGCGGAGGTGCCAGCTGCGTTGGCCCGGGAGTTCTTTTCCACGTTTCGCCTGAAGTCCACCACAGATCTAGACGCGGATTCTATCACTTTCCGCCTTTTTACTGAAGAACATGAGATGAGTCTTAGAGAATGCTCCCTCCGGATGGGCTTGTTCACGCGTGCTGAGGATGACGATGGCATATGGAATGAGAGGATGGTAGGAGCCCCAAGGAACACACCCGGATTCACACCACAGTCCGCTTGGGAATTCGTCACGCACCCGAAGGTTGGACAGTTTAAGACTAGTTACTCAAAGGCGTTCAATATCGACAACCGGATCATGAGGTTTGCTCAGACGTTTATCAGTTACAACTTGATGGGGACCGCAAACTCAGCCTTGACCACAGCCGACTTATACTTCACATGGTGCATGGCCAAAGGAGTGAAAGTGCATCTGGGCTATTGGTTAGCCCAGGCCTGCCATCAGATGGCCGCAAACCCTTCCCGACATATGTACACATGTCATCTCTTAGGTGCCTACCTCCAGCGAAACTCTATAATGAAGATTGCCAAATCTGCGCCAGAGATAGTAATGTGCGAGCCTCCAGAGCTTTTCAGTGTGGATTATTTCTTCAACAAAGGCTTGTTATACATGTCGGGGAAGGATGTGTGCTTCTATGAGGTCGGCAGGTTGGAGCCCCATGTGAAGCCCGAGCAGTGCAGAATTGAAGCAGTCGCCAGTGTTGGGTACGAGGAGATGAAAACGGACGTGGGAGTAATGCACAAAGAACTGGGTGCAGTTCGACAGGAAAAGAGTGTAACGCATACGGAGCTCAGTGCTATTCGGAAGGAAATGACTGAGATGCGGAAAGAATTTGGCGGAGTCAGGGAGGAGATGCAAGCCCTCAAGGGGCGCGTCACTGTCTTGGTGGGAAAGTCATCTACACAGAACGATCGTATAGCAGAAGCCGTCAGCTTAATGATGATGATGACAAAGTGGCTGAGGGAGAAATTTCCCGATCCTCAAATGACATTGCCTGCTGGACCTAGCAGTGTGCCCACGCAGCCAGGGCAATGAAGTTCTGCCCTCCAGTTGTCCCCACCAGCGTCCAAGCCCTTGACAGCCCCATCCGCATCAAAGCCCGTGTCAGTAAGAAAACCAGTGTCTACGAGAAGTGCGAAAGAGGAGGATAAGCCGGAGTCACCAGCGAGGAAGAAAGCAAAAGTCACCTGATCCTACGTTCCCCCGCAGCTTGGCTCCCGAATTGAGTTCCCCCTTTGACCAAGTAACTTTACTTTCGGTTTTTCTTATGTTTTGTGTTAGTTCTTTTTCCAAGCATGCCTTGTGATATATGTGGTAGTCTGCATTTTTTTATGTCTTCTCCCACTTAGCCCATTGCACGGACTAAGTGTGAGAAGTTTGTGTTGTTCTTGGCATGTTTTGTTTTTTGTCTGTTGTCATTTCTCCCATTTATCCCGTTGTTCGGTCTAAGTGTGAGAAGTTTGTTTTTGTTAAGTGCTTCTGTGTTTTGTTGGGATCTGTTATTACTTCCCTGTTTCCCCCCTTCTAGGATAGCTTGGGGACAAGCTTGAGTGAAGTGGGAGGGGGAGGGAGTAGTACAGTTTGTGCCTAAGTTTGATAGTTTTTTTTTTTAGGTTTAAGTGTTTCTGTGTGTTGCATGAGCTAGTGAATATAATACGACAAGATCCCCTTAGTAAGAGCATTTGATGATAGGATGCATGTCAACTTTGAGTCATTTTTTCCTTAATAAGCTGAAGTAGGTTTGAATGAAGTAAGGACGATAGAGGATGCCCTAGATAACCTAGTTGTGAAACCCCTCTATAAAAGTGAGTTATAAGCCTATACACTTTAAGCTAACTTGTATAAAAAGGGGATCGCCACTTGATGCTTAGGGAGTAGAGTCAAAAGGAGAAAATAAAAAAATAAGAAGAAGAGGAAATAAAAAAATATAGGTTCTGAAGGTATAAGCTGGACGAAGTCCATGAAAAAGAAGGTATAAGCTGGACGAAGTCCAGGGAAAATTTAAAAAAAAATAATATATCCTAAGGGCAAGGAGCAATAGTACCCTGACCCAGGAAATAAAAAGAGACGATGGGAAGGAGAAACTCTCATAATCTGATGCATCAGTGGTATAACTTGGACTTAAGAGTGATTCGATCCTAACATCCCTGGTGAGGAATGAGTGATCGAGTGAATCCAACAATTGGGGAGTCAAAGGGCTATCTTGACGAACTGACAGACCGATTAGGTAGAAGAGAAAAAGGGGAGGATTTGGAGACTGTAGACGAATCGGATAGACCTTAAGCTTGTGGGGACGGTTGCCTAAAAGTTGAAGCCAGTTCATGCCTTTGTTTTTTTTTTCTTCGTGTTTTTCTTTAAGTGTTTATTTTCACTTTGTTAGTCTGTTAGTGTGACTAGGTCTAGGAGTTTGTGTTTTTGCTTTTGTAGAGTCGGTCTGGGGACAATCATGCATTGAAATTTGCCTTATTTCTTTTTCTTGTCTTTATCTTGACGACAATTCATGCATTGGTTAAAGGGTAAAATTCATGTGTTTGCGGGGTCTAACGCATATTTTAAGCCAGGTGTGTAGAAGGTTTTCGCCAGATCCAGGAAAGAAGAGGACAATTACATGGTCCAAGGAACTGGCGAATAAGTGAGCAATTTGGAGGGAAAATGACTAGACGGATGAGATAACGAAGCTGAAGGGTAGAATGGAGATTTCTACGAAGGCTTCTAGAAGATCAACTCCGCACCTATATAAGGAGGAGAGCATGCTAAAAGAAAAAAAACTTCGGAGGGTGGAGGACTTGTGACCAAATACTGCCACTTAATAATACCATGAACTGATTTGTTGCCCAGTTTACGAATACCAAAACCAACTGAACTAGCATAATGTTCATAGAAATCAGCTGCTTCTACTAATGTATTGAATTTCATACCAATCATTGGCTTCAAAGAATCATCACAAACAGGAATGTACATACCTACAAATCAGTAGAAGTATCATTTTATCAACTTAGAGTATCATTTTATCCGGCAAAACTATCATTTTATGCAGTAAACCTAACATTTATAAGCCAAAAGTATCATCTTAACACATAATCGGCAATACATAATATAATTAAATAAGAAGTTCAGTACATCAGAAACATAAACCAATCGACAACTAATATTAATCTAAAATCAAATTCAATACATGAAGCAAAACAATCAATAAATTAAAATATGAACACAATCAATAAGCTAAATAATAGATAATTATTGTTACCTTCGTTATTTGCTACATACTCCATCGAAGCAAATTATGAAAGCAATTGAACAGGTAATCAATGAAAATAAGAATGCAAAATTGAAAACATCTTCCCGGTCACAATTATGCGAGAAATATGGAAACAAAATCTGGAGATTATGGAATAATGAACCAAATCGGAAGAAAATCTGGAGCCTATGGAAATAAAATGGCCGAGAAATATGGAAACAAAATCACTGAGAAGAAGAGAGAATCGAACTGAGAGAGAGTGAAAGAATGGAGCGAAATTCATAAATTAAATGAGGGAAATGACATATTTACCCTCTGCGCCTTTTTTATGAAGTAATCTAAGTTTGAATCTCGGCCAAAAGATTAGAAAATATGTGTGGTTCATATTTGGTTATAGGGTTATTATGTGATTTGGGGGTTATCATATGATTACAACTCTATATATATTGATAAGGCTAATTTCATGCATTGGTTAAAGGGTAAAATTCATGTGTTTGCAGGGTCTAACGCATATTTTAAGCCAGGTGTGTAGAAGGTTTTCGCCAGATCCAGGAAAGAAGAGGACAATTACATGGTCCAAGGAACTGGCGAATAAGTGAGCAATTTGGAGGGAAAACGACTAGACGGAGGAGATAACGAAGCTGAAGGGTAGAATGGAGATTTCTACGAAGGCTTCTAGAAGATCAACTCCGCACCTATATAAGGAGGAGAGCATGCAAAAAGAAAAAAAACTTCGGAGGGTGGAGGACTTGTGACCAGATTGTGGCTCGTAGCTCACTCACTTTTACACACTTGGAGGGGAAATGTTCAGGAGATCGTAGGGTAGTTTTCGGGTTACTTTGTGCTATTTCGTAGTTGGGCAACACCGTCCTCACAGAGGGCGAAGAAATAATTTAATCGCTTTCATTTTAATTTCCGTCGTGAATTTCACCGAGCTTCGCTGTTTGAAGCTCGGCTTTGTTTTCGGTTGAATTTCTGTTGGTTTATGAAGTTTCTATTTCCGTATTTGGGTTACTGTTAATTTCGAGCATGGATGCAATTGGTTTTAAGTTTGTCGAGGTACTTTGATTTTTGTGCTGTTCTACTGAGTTTGCGCAGAATTGTTGAAGGCTTGTGTTGATCGGGATAGATCGGTTGAATCAGAAGTTATGGAGTTGAATTTGTTGATTGATAGGTTCGGAATGCTTGGATCCGGAGTGGATTAAGCATCCGACGTTTGGATCTGAAACAGGGTGATCGGGGTTGATGCCGGATTTTCATGTTTTCATTTCATTCCGCCTAGCGTATGTAGATCTGTTTTATTTCCGGCTAATTGCAAGTTTCCGACGTCCACACTTTTACATTATGTTTGAATCTGGGTTTGTGCTCTGTTTTCTACATGTTCGCATTTGATACAGGTAATGAGATGTGCGACAGTGTTGGTTAATCCTTTAGTTGTTATTTGCAGCTTTAATACCGTACTTTCTGTTTGCGGAAAATAGTTTCCACCGTTTTCCTGCTTTCTGTCTAGTCAAATTAGGAAGTTGATTGCTCAGTCTAGAAGTTAGTTTAATGTCTCGCAGTTATGAGAAAGTTTAATGTCGGCATGATGTTTTCAGTTTCCTAGGTCCAGTGTTTACTTCATTCCTAGGTCTAGTAGTAGTTACACCTTAACCCAAATTTGCATGGCAGAGCCGCTTTCTAATCCAGAATCTTCTAAATGCTTTCTTACGGATCCATCTTCGTGGGATCGACCCCTTGCTTCTCTATACTAGTCTATAGTATAACGGGTTGAGGGATCTTTGAAACGTGAGAGTTGTGTGTCCAACGACCGAGTCTTCTATATTCCCCTGAGTTCCTAGACCGAGTGATCTAGTGGGTTCATTGGACTTAGTAGCTCGACCTAGAACAGTAGAACGCCCACACACTCTACTCCCGCACACTTCATATATATATATATATATATGGATGTATTCATTTCCTTTTGTATCTTTTGTTCTATTGTTCTTTTTAATCTCAGCCCCACGATTTTGTAATCCGACGGTTAGATTGATGCCACGTGTAATTTAATAATGCAAATTTTCAGTTGAATAATGCATACCGACTAATAATGCAAATTTTTCGTCAAATAATGCAGATCATCACAACCATCTATATATATATAGAGGTGTGATCAAATACAAACCTCTATCTATAATACAAACTACAAACTTTAATCATACACACTCCTTGTAAGTAATCAACGGTTAGCAATAGGATTCATATGTCAATGTCAACGCCTAATACAAATTCTGTCACTGGAGGGAATGTCAATGTCAACGCCTAAAATTTGTATAGTTTGTATTATAGAGGGTTTGTAGATTATCATGACCATATATATATATATATATATATATATATATATATATATATATATATATATATATATATATGGAGATGATCAAAGTATAACTAATATTAAGTGTATAACTAGAGAACAAATCTCAGCCACTCAATATCTTAATCTAATGATTAAATTAAGTATTCATTTTCTATTAATAAAAATTGCATGGGGGTATTTTGGGAAATACATTGTTCCATATTTTGACATACACACCACATTCATGCATACTCTCTCTCTCTACGAAGTAGGTGGAGGAGCACAAATCAACCTCCTCTCAGAAGAGGCTTGGAAATTGCTGTTGGCACTATGCTTTATCGCATGTCTCATACTCCCACACGCAATAGCCACGGCAGAAACGGGGTGGGTGATGCCAGCGGTTAGATCGGGGTGCAGGGGCACCGTGGCAGAGTGTCTGGCCAACGAGGAGGAGGAATTCGAGCTAGATTCGGAGTCGAACAGACGCATCCTAGTCAGCGCCGCTACATCAGCTACGACGCTCTGCAGAGGAACAATGTGCCTTGCTCGCGGCGTGGCGCGTCCTACTACAACTGCTGCCCCGGTGCTCAGGCCAACCCCTACAGGCGCGACTGTAGCGCCATCACACGTTGCACGAGCTGAACGGATTCCACATCTCAGCTTTATCTAATATTCTGTGTAGTTTGTGAAATATGTGAAATTGTGTAGTGTGTGAAATATGTGAAAAATTCTGTAGTGTGTGAAATATGTGAAATTGTATAGTGTGTGAAATGTGTGTAGTGTGTGCACTGTGTGAAGTGTGTGTAGTGTGTGTAGTGTGTGAAGTGTATGAAATGTGTGAAGTGTGTGTAGTGAGTGAAGTGTGTATAGTGTGTGAAATGTGTGTATTGTGTTTATTGTGTATAGTGTGTGTAGTGTGTGAAATGTGTGTAGTGTGTGAAGTGTGTGGAATGTGTGAAATATGTGTAGTGTGTGTAGTGTGTGACGTGTGTGTGAATATTAGGAATTCCACTACTTTTTATATGTAATTCAAATTATGGAATTGGAATTTAATTCCAAATCCAAGAATTTTTATAATACCAAACATTGGATTTGAAATGTGTGTGTGTGTGTAGTGTGTGAAATTGTGTAGTGTGTGAAATGTGTGTGTGTGTGTGTAGTGTGTGCAATTGTGTAGTGTGTGAAATGTGTGTATTGTGTGAAGTGTGTGTAGTGTGTGAAATGTGCGTAGTGTGTGTGAAATGTGCGTAGTGTGTGAAACGTGTGAAATGTGGAAGTGTGTGTAGTGTGTGAAATGTGTGCAGTGTGTGAAATGTGCGTAGTGTGTGTGAAATGTGTGTAGTGTGTGAAGTGTGTGTAGTTTGTGAAATATGTGAAATTGTGTAGTGTGTGAAATATGTGAAAATTTATGTAGTGTGTGAAGTGTGTGAAATATGTGAAATGTGTGAAATTGTGTTGTGTGTGAAGTGTGTGTTGTGTGTGAAGTGTGTGTAGTGTGTGAAATATATGAAATTGTATAGTGTGTGAAATGTGTGTAGTGTATGTACTGTGTGAAATGTGTGTAATGTGTGTACTGTGTGCAGTGTGTGAAATGTGTGAAGTGTGTGTAGTGTGTGAAGTGTGTGCAATGTGTGTATTGTGTTTATTGTGTGTGGTGTGTGAAGTATGTGAAATGTGTGTAGTGTGTGAAATATGTGTAGTGTGTGTAGTGTGTGACGTGTGTATGTGTGTGAATATTAGGAATTCCACTATTTTTTATATGTAATTCAAATTGTGGAATTGGAGGATTTGGAATTGGAATTTAATTCCAAATCCAAAAATTTTTATAATACCAAACACTGGATTTGGAATTGAAAGCTTTAATTCCAATTCCACACCTCCAATTCCGTGTTCCAAACGCAGCCTAAGAGAGCCACAAAGAAAATTAAGAATAAGAACCTACAGTTAATAAATCTGTGCGATAACAACTGGTATTTATAGAGAGACTTCTAAACAACTCAAATTCATATTTTTATTTTCCCCAACTTTTTAGGTTTAAGAAAACCCACACTTTTTTGAGAGGGAAAACCCGCAGTTTTTTATTGGGGAGGGGGAGGGGACCCATGTTTTTTTGGGAAGGGAAAACCCACACTCTTTACTGAGGGAAAACCCTCACTTTTATTTGCCGGAAAACATTGATTTGGGCGATATACACATGCAAATGATGTAATGTAATCGGCTTTACAACTAATAAGAAGCTTTTAACCACTAGTTTTAATGCATAAAGAGTGTGATGTACATTTAACTATTGGTTAAGACATGATAACGAGAGATGACACAAGTCACTTGCAAAATCCCCCCTAAACCAAAATTTGAATTCAAGTAGCTTTTATGTATAGTATAGAAGTATAGATGTGAGGGGAAATGAGTTAGTGAAATATGAAGTCCTGTACTGAAAATGATTGTAAAAGTGAAATGAAATAGTGATTTGTCCAAATAAGAAACTATGGAAGTATAATTGTACTGCTTGTTTAACATGGTTAGCACTGAAATCCTACGTGGAATGAACTCATTGGATATTGTAAACCAATGACGCGATTATGATTCAATTAGAAAACATAACAAAGAAGCTAATTGAGAAAATTCAGTCGTCGCCTCTTTTGCAACTTCTGCTATCTTAAGAAAATCGTTGAATTTCGGGAGAAAACTAAATTACTTAATCTGAATTAGGAGAAGAATTACCTATCCCTAAATTTAGGGGGGGAAAGCCCTTCCTTTTTCTCGAAAAATCATCGATTATTCATCCGTCGTCGTTGATATGAATATCCCAATCCAAAGAAAGGGTTTTTCACTCCTTTTGATTTCAGTTTTCTCGTTATGGAGTCGGGCTGATTCGATTCGGTTCGATCTGGAATCCGGCCACACCAAATGCATATCAGAGGACATCAAGAGCAATTCTATGACCGTCGGAAAATACCAAATTGTAAATCCCAACGACGGACACCCTTTGCCTGACTCTCACAAAATCACCGTTCGGGTAATTTTATATTTTCGTAATGTTCAGTTTCATTTTTGTATTTTGTTTTTATCTTTGTTGTGCTCTTCCTCTTTTTTAATTTTTTTTAGGGTATGAGGTTTTGGGTCTGTTTGATTTAACTCATGCTGTTGGCAATTTTGAGTTATACTCCTAAAAATTGGAACTTTCAATACACGAGTTTTAATGCAAAATTGATAAAGTAGGAGAGAGGAAGAGAAAAAAGTTTTGGATTTAGTGACGGTGGATTGTGAGGTCTATTTGGAGAGTTTCTAATTTCAAGAAACGGACTTAAAAGGAAAAAAATTCTATTTTTACGAAAGAGAGGAAGAGGAGTAGTGATTTTCTAGGTTTTACTTTGTTTGGGATCAGATTAGTTTTAGGGCAATAAGCACCTCATTTACTTTTATGATGGAGGTGGTCTTGTGCTGGTTTATGATTAGCTTAAAACTTCCTTCTTGGGTTATTTCCGGCATCTGCTCTTTTGAAAAGTTTTCGCTAAATGATGGATTCTTATTACTCCACTTGTTTCCTAAAAATAGGAACATTGGAAATTGCATGAGTTTTAATTCAAAATTGGTAAATAAATAGTGAGGGAAATTGGTAAATAAATAGTGAGGGAGAGAAAAATGGATAAAGTAAGAGAGGAGGAAAAAAGTACTCACTCTGTCCACCATTTAAATAATCATTTTGTCATTTTTGAATGTTCACGATTTAAAGAACCATTTACTTTTTTACACTTTTGATACGTGGACCTCACATTTAACTAACTTTTTACACTCATAATACATTATAAAACTAATTCTCTCTCCGTCCCACCCACTTTCCTTTTATAGTTTATCCCACCTAAGATGACTCATTTCTAAAAATAGAGTCCCTTTTATATCTACTTTATTCCTTCTTTCTCACTTTATTCTCTCCACCTAACTCATAAAATTAAACTACATAAAATCCCGTGCCGCCTAAGGAAAGAGTCATCTTCCTTGGAACAGAGGGAGTACTAAAAATGGGTCCCACATGACCACATCCCATTTACTTTTTTTCTCAAAGTCAAGTAATTTCTTAAAACTCGTGTCGAGTATAAATGGCTCTTTAAATGGTGGAATGAGGGAGTAGTGTAATTAGTGTTAGAGGATTGTGGAGTCCATTTCCTAATATGGAGTGTTTCTATTTTTAGGAAACGGACCAAAAAGGAAAGAATTTCTATTTTTAGGAAAAAGAGGACTATTAGTTTGCAGCTCGCTCCTTTGATTGTTTAATGTATGTTTGCAGGTGACATCAGCGTACGGGAACAGCCAACACTATTCAGACGATGTCACTGAGGGGCATTTCGCTTTTCAAGCAGTGGAGGCAGGTGATTACATGGCTTGTTTTTTTGCCGCCGATCACAAGCCTTCTACCACCATAACCGTTGACTTTGATTGGAAGTCGGGCGTTGCTGCCAAGGACTGGACCAGTGTCGCCAAAAAAGGTTCTGTTGAGGTAAGTGATCTTATGCATTTTATCCTTCCATTTTGTTTCTGCTTCTTTGGTTTCTCATTGGCATGTCTGTATTCAAATCATCCATTTTGTGATTGGAAATAGATAAAACAATTCGTTTCTCTAGTTATGGGAGTCTAATATCATGGGAAAGATCACGAGAATTAATAATTTGCAGCTTGCGTTACAGTAGAGAAATAAAATATGAAAAGATTGTCTCTGGCTCGTTATCATGGTGCATAAAGATTGTGGTTTTCCCTTTACACTCATGAAGGATGCAGCAATCTGACATGATAAAATGGCTATGTAACTTATGTTTGATATCAGTATGCTTTCTCGTCTTTGCCTCTCTTGGCGCTGCAGTCTGCTATTTCCTTAGCTGTTAAGAACTCTTCTTCTTCTGCGATGGCACATTCCAAGTCCTAGTGTACTGCAAAATGGCTTTTGCTGGTGTTTATAAAATCTATGTAACATACCTACAATTCTAATGTGATGGGATGCATGCGATTTCTTTATAATCTAATGATAACCACGCCAAGCATTGATGTGGAAAGCCAAAACTGAATTTCTTAACTAACATCTTCGTACATGGTGTGGGCATTTACTCATTTTGTTGCTGTTTTTAGTTCTCGGTGCCAACAGTGATGTTTAGCGCGAAATGAAGCATAGTTTTTCGGAACTACTTATGATTTATGAACCTTTCCGTTGAAATGTTATCGTGCTTCATATAGTACTTTTAAAATCATTCCTGAATCACGCTTCATGTATTGTATTTTCATGTTTTCCGTTGTGATTTGGATTATTTTTTGTTTTACCATATTCTCGCGGTATTCAACTTACATACTTAATTTTTATTTTGATCCTCTGACATGATTAAATCGATGGTTCTTGAAAACGTTCCCCTTCTATCTATTTTGATTTTTAACATTCTCGGGTTTTCTTCCTTCGTGATCAGTTGATGGAAATAGAACTGAAGAAAATGCTGGACACAGTCCAAACCATCCACGACGAGATGTACTATCTACGCGAAAGGTAAGTCAAATCAAGATTTTCTTTTTGAAGTACATCGATAATTTTCAGTGTTTTAGTTAGTGGTAAATGGTGTGTTATTGCAGGGAGGAAGAGATGCAACTGCTGAATAAAGCTACAAACAACAAGATGTTCTGGTTTAGTTTTCTATCGATTCTTGTGTGCCTATCTGTAACTGGAATTCAGCTATGGCATTTGAAGTCTTTCTTCGAGAAGAAGAAGCTTATTTAATCTAATGTGCCATTTTAGTAATTTATTGGCATTTCTGAGTACTGTACAATACTTAGGGAAGAGATGAATTACATTTTTTATTCGATATTGTAACAGAACTGTAATAAATTTTATTTTATAGGGGTTTTATTGAACTGAGTGAAGACGAGAGAATAGAGATACTTGTATTTTCAAATCACTTTTTTTGTTTTACATCTCTTTCCTACTTTACTAGAAACTTTACTAGAAAGAAAAAAGGTTGATTTCTTATGTAAAGAGCTAGCGAATAGGCTTTGTTCTTCAAGCAGGAAATTACATTCATTAGTATTATCAATTAAGCTTCCACTTAAATATTCAATCCAACTCAACATGTGCATTTTGGCGATTATTAACTCTTGTATCCGACAGTAAAAAATGATGGTTCATTTAGTTTCCACAAAGATAACAGGTAGAAGCCCCGTCGGAAAATACTCCTTCCGTCTCACTCAAGATGTTCATATTCTTGAGTAGCACATAGTTTTAAGTGAAGTACACATTCTGTTCTATAGTAGTAGAGATATTTCTTTTCGGCACAGAGATAAAGAAAATTTGTGTTAAGTGAGTTAAGTGTCCGACAGGCTAGCGGGAACTCCGTCGCGGACGGCTGCTATTGTGTCGGCGTCGCGGATGGACGAGAGGAGCGAGGACGAGCGGTCGGTCGACTTTGGCGGCTAGCCGATCGCTTTCAAATCTTCTTTTTTTCATTTCACTATATATATATATATATATATATATATACGGCTCGTTGCTCTTGATTTCATTCGCACCACTTGTGTTAACGAGTTTCTCTTCATTCTATCTTAGTTTCTGTGGGTTAAAAAATCTCATGATGGTGTTGATGATCCGTCGCAGCGAATTGACGACGAGTTGTGGGCCCAGACATCCGCGGAGATAGATCGGTTAGTGGCAACAACACGTGCGACAACAAATGCATATTGTCCCCCGAGACCACCTCGGCGCCCACCAATGGTTTTTCGACGAGTGCTTCGCTGAGGAGCCGTGGTTTGGGGAATCGTTCTTTCGGCGGCGTTTAGAATGCACCGACCGCTATTTCTGCGTATTGTGTCAGCGTTGGAGTCTCGATACAAGTATTTTCGGTTCAAAGAGGATGCGAGTGGTAGACCCAGTCACTCGCCGATACAGAAGTGCACCGCTGCAATCATGTAGTTGGCCTATGGAGGTGCGGCCGACATGTTCGACGAGTACCTTCACATAGGCGAAACGAATGCCCGCGAGTGTCTGTCGGGGCATCATCCACATATTCGGGGATACGTATCTTCGAAAGCCTACCCATGACGACTGTCAAGGTCTGATGAACTTGCACGGAAGGGTGCACGGCTTTCCCGGAATGTTGGGCAGCATAGATTGTACGCATTGGGGTTGAAGAATTGCCACGCCGCTTGGAAAGGGATGTACACGACCGGCTTCCCATAAGAATACGAACTTTCCAATTTTGAAAACTCTTTTCTCTCTAATGAGGTGGGACTCTTTCCCTACTAACAATTTTTAATTACTTTTTTTCTCTATTTCTCTCTAACCTTACTAATTTTACATTAAAACTCGTGCCGAACCCAAAGTTCATATTCTTTAGGGACGGAGAAAGTAATATATATTGTACATGGGCCCAAATAAAACTAAATAAAGAAATGAGTCTCCACAAAATTGCTGCTTTACAAGGCCCTTTGTCTTCGTTTTAACCACTGCAGGCTCTGCTGTGTTTTTAACACAACAGAGGATCCATCCCCTCTCTCCTTACGTTTCTATTTCATAGACTTGGTTAAAAAGCTCACACTTTCGCGGCAATGTCAGTGGGTATACTACATCCGCCACTGGCCAAGCTAAATAAACTGAGGGGACTCTTTAGTCCAAATGACATAACGTGCAAACTGAGAATGTTCATTATTTTAATTAGGAATTGTGTACCAATTTTGGAAGTTTAATTTTCCCTCATAGTTCTCTCAAAAAAATTTCTATTCATTGTAAAATGACATTTCTACAATTGATGTCATGACCGCCCTTTCTAGGGTCAATAAATGCGGGTGGTTGCGACTAATGAGATTTTAAGAAAGGGAAATATTTTAAGGTTTCAATAAAGAATTTGATCAAAATATTTAATATTTAAATAACAGAGGAAAAATCAGTGTAATGTCTTAATATTTAAACCCAATAACAACAATTATCATAATTATAATAATCCAAGAGTAAAAGGGATTCAAGCATAAATGAGAAATATAGTTACAATTCAGCGGAAGCGTTCAAGAGAAAGAGTGACGTCATGTATGAAGACACGACGACCCTCGAAGTTCAAACATAACAACCGACAAGACTTTCAGGTTCGACTCAACACCATCGAAGCTCGTCGCCGCTCAACCTGCACATAAAGAAAACACATGCAGGGTTGAGTACTATAAAATACTCAGTGGACTTATGCCGAAAACACATTTATCAAAATATTTATCATGCCATTGCCAGGTAACCATTGGGGTTTTTGCTTTAGAAAGGCCCGAGACACCAAAATATTTCATCATTCAAAAATCACGACTGCGCAGTCATTTTCCCATAGACGTCAACCATAGCGGTGCCCTGGCCGAGGAGATGATTTCCGCCGCCAATTAGGCAGGAGGGAGGCAGAGATGAGAGAGATGGAGGCGTTCCAATGTTACTAGGGTTTGATGATATTTTATTGTATATTGTTTGGAGTTTAGTTGAATAGTTAGTGGGCTTTTTTAGGGTGTTGGATTTTGAAGTATAATTTAGATTTCAAATAATGGTATAAAATTATGTAATTTATAGTACATCTTTCTTAATTGGATAGAGTTTTAATTTGAGTGTTCCACTCTATATTTTATGCTAAGTTTTAATTTGAACTTTTAATTTATTGGGCTTTGTATAATATATAAATTTTTAAATTATAGTAATTTTTTATTTAGTAATTAAATTCATATATAGTTAGAATGGAGTTTACTTTGAATTACTCATATTTCTATTGTTTAGACTTCTCAAAATTTTGATATATGTATATATTGAATTTAGATTTAGCTAAACCAAATAATAATTAGAAAACACTAATAAATAGTGATAAAAAGTGAAACTAAATTAATGTTATTATCAAACAAAGAAAATGTTACATCACATTAATTGTTGTTGTGTATTTATATTTAGATATATTAATTTAAGTAAATATGTTGAAACTACTTATAAATATATATTTATATTCAAGATATATAATTTATAAATATATTTATATTTAAATTAGTACTAAAAGTATTCATATTTATAATTGAGCTGAATTTGATTTATTCTACTAAATAAGATACTATTGTTGTTTATTGCTTTGAGTTCTATTTCTTTTTTTTATGCTTTTCAAAATATTGTGTTTATAAATATTATCATGTATTGAATTTAATTTTGATGAATGTGAATTTATTAATTGTGAAAAAACTTATAATTTTGTTATTCGTTTGCTCATGTCCGCTTAATTCTAAAAAAATATGTTTTTAGTTATAAACAGTTATGTTGCCATTTTAAGAATCATTAGTCCACGAAGGATTAAATTAAAGTATTAGTCTGTAATGATCGATTCTAAATTTCTTTAATGATCAAATCAAACCCTACTCCATAAAACTTAAGAAATATAGCTTTATCAAATTCCTTCTAATAAATAGCCGACAATAAACTTCATATCTCTAATTTATTTAGTTTTTATATTTTATTTGTAATTAGCTGTAAAAAATTATTGGTAGTAAAGCGCTCACCAAATATGACTTTCGAATATCACTTAACCGTTGAACTTTAAATACTTAATTAATGCTAATTTTGGAGTAGTTATATGGATAATCATAATTTATTTTTCCTTTTAAATGTAAAAAATACTACTACTATAATTAAACCATCAAATAAAATTATAATTAATAACCTTGTAGTTTGTCTTTTCGAGAACTAAAAAGGACAGGAAAACTCGGGGCGTTACAATTCACATGGAAGCTGCGACCTTTTCTAGACTAGAAAACTAATACTCTGTATGGATGATGTGATCCATATAAAGGTCTATATGTAGAAAAAATGCATCTACATGTAGCATCAAAGTTTATAACAATTAAAGAAATAAAATATGAATGAGATGCAAACCTTCTTAAGCTCTTAAAACCAAGAGGAATTATAAAGTGAGCTAAAAAGGCAACCTCTAACATAATAGTGTACTTTCTTTTCCAGTTCGATTGCAATATCATAAGTCCCGAGAGTGGCAATGGCCTGAAACTTGGAGTACATCAGAGAGTGGCAGTTAACATGTGAAAGGAAAATATGTTGAGTAACTAAGAAAAAATTATGATCACTTTCTTCAAAATAAAATATGGAGAGAGAGAGAGAGATCAAGTTGGAAAATGGTGGAGTAAGAGAGCTTGGAGATGAACTTGGGGATTCCAAAGCCAGGGGGGGCGGAGCTAGTGAGAGAGTAAAGGGGACAAGCACGAGTTTGATAGGGGATTTGGGGATGTCCATGAACTTGTGGCCATAGCGGCGCAACAAGCTCTTCTACTGAGGTCTGTCTTGATGCTCCGCACTGGCTTGTTTGCTCCTGTGATACTAGGGTCACCGGCATTGAGAACAACAATCGAGATCTTACCGAACGTAATGCTTCTAAACAGATGAAGAATGATGAATTTACTGAATTGATATGCCTCATATTTTAAATTTGAAGAGCTCAATCCCTATTCAAAGTATTACTTACAATTCAATATATAGAAATTCGAATGAACTTGACTAATGAATACGCACTTGAGTTGCTAGATGATTACCTTTTCACCACTCTGAGTTGGAATTATTTTGCAATTTTACCCCAATGCATGTGAAATTGCAAATTAAAACCTGTATATTTACCAATGCTCTTAACAATTTTATCCTAATATAGTTTCTTTGATCATCAAGTAACATGTCACATGCAATATGCAGTATAAAATAGAATTGAACAGAATAACTAATTTAGTTTATAGTTTCTTTGATCATCATCATATAACATGTCACATGCAATATAAAATAGAATTGAACAGAAAAACAAATTAAGTACTGTATATAACCAGTATCTGAGATTGAATGTATATTGACAATGTGGTCGATTCATATCAGTTTGGTTGAAGACATATCAAATCTAAATCCATATCTCTTGGTGCTAAAGGGAAGATCAAAAGTCCTTTTGAAATCCAGGCAAGATTACCTGTACAAAAATCGAATGAGCTCGACTGCAAACTTCCCCTTCCTCATAGAGTTGATTTCTCCAACCTGAAGAAAACGAGCAGGAAACACATTGAATACACATATATGGCGTACACCATGGATCCATTTGTCACAGCAAAAATAGATTACTCACCTTTAGCTTCCTTTACCACTAACGGATAATAGGTCTTGTTAAAAAGTAAAATTAGCTGCTCTGATACCATGTATCAACAACAATAATTCAAATCAATCAAAATGTAGTCTTCAAGAGTTCTTCAATTTTATTTTCCGCATTTTACTTTTCAACATGGTATCAGAGCAGCTAACGATCCTTCGTTAGTTTGTTCGAAACCAAAAAAAAAAACACAAAAAAATATCATTGGTATTCATCCTTGAACCCCAAAATCTCCTTCTGATTCCAAAAGGAGTCTAAGGCCGGCGAGATGGAAGATGCAGCCAAGGAAGCAGTCACCGAGGAGGAATGACCAAGAGCTGCCCGGAGAGATGCCCGCCTTGATGAAGGAACCTGTGGGTGAAACATCACGCTCGGAGACGTTGAGAACGCCAAGAAGGCTGAGGAGGCTAGAGAAGTCGCCGCCAAGAACAGTTGTCCACAAATTGTCCGATAGGCTGGTCACCGATTGAGCGTCGCCGCCCTGCCGCTTCAAGAGAAGAAATCAGCGGAAGAATCCTCAGTTTGTCCGGCCGAGGGGGAGAATAAGTATCCGACCGAACAACCCCTCTCCAAATATATGTTGGCTGAGAAGTAAAGCTACCGTAGAGGGCAGTCGTGAAGACTCAACGCAGTGAAGACGATTACCGACCGCCACCTAATGGTGGTAATCCGACCGCAGCAACGGCGCTTTCCGAAAGGGTCTGATCAGAAGGAGCGAGTGGCAGCACGATTGGTGAAGAGCAGCTGCGACTTCGGCTTTGGAGGCCACTAATGTCAGGACAAGGGAGATGGTGCGAATTATTCTGCTCTTGGAAATAAAAAGGCATGGTCATCGTCAATCGAGGTCGGCTTTGTGCCAGACGGAAACGCGGAAACATCTTATCCTTTCACCTTGAGCTCAATCTCTGATCCGATCGCGAATCACGTAACGCCGGCGGCCGGAATGGATAGAGAAGCCAGAGTATTACGGTATAAGGAGAAGAAGAAAAACCGGAAATTCGAGAAGACGATCCGTTACACGTCGAGGAAGGCCTACGCAGAAACGCGGCCGAGAGTCAAAGGCAGATTTGCAAAGAGAACTGATTCGGAGGCTGAAATCGACGGAATTATCAGCTTCGTCTCCGACAATCTTATCGCCGGTGCAGGTTACGGCATCGTCCCGACGTCGTTTTGAGAGATGAATCGACGCATTTCTAGTGATGAGAATAGCCGGAGAAGGGAGATGCAAAATGTGAGGTGGAGTGTAGTCTGCCGAACAAGTAGCGGCAGGTTCTGTTGGAGATGAGAATAGAAGGAGAAAAAGGAGGCGCTGTTAGTTCTCTCCTCAATTTGGGTTTGCAAGAAAATTTGGGCTGATCTTATTGGGCTCAAGAAAGTAAAAAAGGAAAAGGGAAAAGAATATGGATTCATTGTATTTGAGCGGAATGGGCCAAGAATGGCATTCCAAAATTAAGCTTTGGGCTGCAAATTAAAATCAGTCCAAAGACGAGTAAGCTCCTCGACACGAGTCAAAATTGAACAGTCTGAAAGAAAGCTCCTCGACACGAGTCGAAACTGTCCGAATGAGCTCCTCGACAAAAGTAAAAACTGTCAGTCAAAAAAAAAAGCTCCTCGACACGAGTAAAAACTGTCAGTCAGAAAAAAAGCTCCTCGACACGAGTAAAAAAACTGTCAGTCAGAAAAAAAAAATGATTTGGCTCCTAGATACGAGCAAAAACTATCTAAGATAGCTCCTTGATACGAGTTAAAAATGTCAATCAAAAATTGAAGAGCTCTATGACACGAGTTAAAACTGTCAACAGAAAATTGAAGAGCTTCTTGATAAGAGTCTAAACTTTCAATGAAGAAAAATGAAGAAGCTCCTTGAAATGAGTTTAAACTTTCAATGAAAAAAAAAACCAACTCTTTGATATGAGTATAAACTATCAATGAAGAATTGAAGAAGCTCTATGATACGAGCATAAACTATCAATGATGAATTGAAAAAACTCTATGATACGAGTATAAACTGTCAATGAAAATTGAAGAACTCCTGAATACGAGTATAAACTATTTATCAAAGTGAAGATCGTGCAAGTTAAGTGTCGAAAAAACTCGATACTTAACTTGAGGGGGAGTATTGGAAAGATAACTTTGAAGTGTCACAAGTATGTTGGGAAAAGAATATGTGGAGTCCCAAGTATGTTGGGAAGAGAATAATATTTATAATGTGGAGTTCCAATAAGTATAGTTCCTAGGTATATTAATGTGGAGAGTCCTATAAATACCTATGTACTATGTATCAATAACAATAATTCAAATCAATCAAAATGTAGTCTTCAAGAGTTCTTCAATTTTATTTTCCGCATTTTACTTTTCAACAGGTCTCCTGGTTTCAAAGTTGTGTTGCTCTTTGTCACAGTACACCAATTGTATATGTCATAGTGGAGAAAGTAGTTGTATATTTCATTAGTAAACATAGGCCACATATATATAGTACAAGAGATTAAGCTAGGCTATGTTACATCTCCGATGTGGGACAGAATACATATAATATATTAACACAAATATATGTACAAGTATGACACCTTCATCCAAATTAAGTTAATCAAAACATCAAGTCACTTTCCACTGTAAATGGCACCTAGATATAATCTATTTATGGAAATTGATATAAAATGTTAAATTTACATGAGATAAGTAGACAAAGTTTCTTGGTTGTAATGAGAAATGTAACAGAGAACGTATCATTTGTCCACGAGGATAATAGACCGAGGAAGTTGTTACCCATTTTAAATAAGTCAGTCAACGGACAAGGTGATGTACCTTGTCCAGTGAGGAGACAAGGATACCGACTAGTTCCGGACCAACAAGAACTTGGGCCCCATTTTCTCCCTGCACGACCAAAAATCATTGCTCATGTACAACAAACATAAAGAGTCATTGAAAAGTAAAACATATGATACACCAAGGTGCAAAATTTAATTCTACGTTTGAAACATTAAAATATCAAGAACGCTCAAGGTCCATATGAAGCATTGATTCTTTCAACACAGGGGGTGTGAGAAAGCCGGTATGTAGCGTTACCCGCCTTAATGATGCACGATTTGCCTAATGACACATGAAGAAGACAACTTTATTTGTTCTTGTTCCTAGTCACTTTTGGGCTTGGATCACGTTTTGGAACGATATATTTTGATTCTATTCACGGGTTGGGTATCTGCCTGCCCCACACTGGGTGCTTTCAATTGAAAAAAAAACACATAAATAAGACAACTTGCAACAATTACTTATCAACAGAAACTGAAGACTGGAGCAACAGATAGCATTATCTCTGCACAATACACAGCAATGTAACAGTAAAGCATGCGGCACCATTTCTAGAACTCTCTTGACATCTTCAACCGTGTCCTTATCTCCCACACCGTTGAGGATAACGTCAACTTTACTCTTAACAGCCGGCGGCGGGGGGCAAATGTCCAGAGCTGTGTTACAAGAGCATCAACAACTGTGCAAGTCACCAACTGTAATTGAAACAAACGTAGATAATACTCGGCAAAAATGTAAAGCAATCTTCACTTAATGGCTACACCCGCATACACTACATAACACAGTTTAATGGCTAATGTCACAAGGTATTCCATCAGCCCAACATAATGAACATATTGAGGGAGCTCAAGCACCCCCATCATAAATTAAAGTGGAATGTGGGTCCTACTTTTGTATATTAATTTTATAATAAAATATTAGTGGAAAAAGGTTAGTAGAATGTGGGGCCTAATACCATTTATGAAATATTTCAATCGGGACTCCTTGTAGAAATCGGTAATTGTATTTCTTAATTATTCACAAGAGCGTATTACAAGATATATAGGCTAGAATTATGTCTATACAAGGTAAGATCTTCCCCTAATCAAATCTTCCTAATTAGAGGCAGAGATATCCCGTGATCTTCTCATTCAATGCATAATATTTTCCTTTGATTGTGTAGATGGTTCCGGATCTCTTTCCAACACTCCCCCTCAAGTTAAGTGACGGGATCTCCAAAACTTAACTTGCCCAGTACTTCTTGGAAATTCTTTGCGGAGACGGCCTTAGTCAAGATGTCGGCTAACTGGTCTTCACATTTCACATATGGGATCTTCACTATCTTCTCTTCAATGTTTTCCTTTATGAAGTGTCGATCAATTTCGACGTGCTTCGTTCTGTCGTGCTGCACTGGATTCTCTGAAATGCTGATTGCAGCTTTGTTATCGCATAGTAGCTTACAAGTCTTCGATGACTCCAATTCCAACTCTCTCATCAATCTTCTAAGCCACAGTATTTCGGTTAAGCCACTTCGAATACCTCTAAATTCAGCTTCGGCGCTTGAGAGTGCCAATACCTTTTGCTTTTTACTTCTCCAAGTCACCAAGTTCCCACCAATAAATGTGAAGTATCCTCCAGTGGACCGTCTGTCCATCAGGTTCCCTGCCCAGTCTGCATCAGTATATCCGTGGATGTCTAGGTGCCCATTTTTCCGGAATAGCACTCCATGTCCGACCGTTCCTTTCAAGTATCGTACCACCCTAAGTGCTGCCTCCCAATGTTCTTCTTGAGGATTGTGCATGAATTGACTGAGGACTCCCACAGCATAGGCAATGTCTGGTCTCGTATGGGACAAGTAGATGAGTTTCCCAACGAGTCTCTGGTATCTTCCTCGATCCGTAGAGTTCGCACCTTTTGTGATTTGGAGCCCATGATTCTGAACTATAGGAGTATCTGCGGGCCTACAGTCCAACATTCCTATTTCTGCCAAGAGATCCAGAATGTACTTGCGTTGGCTGATAAAGATTCCTTTTCCAGATCTAAGTACTTCAATCCCGAGAAAGTACTTGAGGTCACCCAGATTCTTCATTTCGAATTCCGCTGCCAGATGTTTCTTTAGTCGTTCTATCTCGGCTTCATTATCCCCTGTGATAATCATATCATCCACATAAATTATCAAGCAAGTGATTTTCTCACCTTCTCGTTTGATGAAGAGTGTGTGGTCGGAGCTGCTTTGTCGATACCCATACTTCTTCATTACTTCGGTGAATCTGCTGAACCATGCTCTTGGGGATTGTTTTAACCCGTATAGAGTTTTCTTCAACTTACATACCTTCTCTCTCCCGAACTCCTCTGAAAAACCTGGTGGGGCCTCCATGTAAATTGGGTCTTTCAATTCTCCATGAAGGAAAGCATTAGTGACATCATACTGATGGAGAGGCCAATCTTTATTTGCCGCTATAGATAGAAGTACTCTTACAGTGTTCATTTTGGCAACTGGAGAGAAGGTCTCAGAATAGTCAATACCTTGAGTTTGAGTGTACCCTTTCGCCACCAATCGAGCTTTATATCGTTCAATACTTCCATCTGGTCTCCTCTTGATGGTGAAGACCCATCTGCACCCTACGGTGTGCTTCCCTTCTGGTAGTGGACTGATCTCCCATGTGTGGTTTCTCTGCAAGGCTTTCATCTCAACTAGCATTGCTTCCTTCCAGTGCCTGATTTTTATGGCTTCTTCAAACGTTCGAGGTATCTCCTCCTCGTACAGTGCAGCCTGGAATGCCCTCGCCATTTTGGAGATATTAGCTTCAACAAAGCTTGCTATTGAGTATCTATTTCTCCTTCCTATCCTCTCTGGTGAATATCTCTTGGGAGGAATTCTCCTTGTACTGCGCGGCGGAAGTACATACTGTCCTGTGTCTTGATCAATAGTGGTATCTTCCTCTGTATCAGGGGGGTTAGAAATAACAATCGTATCTTCAGAAGGTGTGCCAGAGATTACCTCGGATTCCGGTACGGTTGGATCAGAGGAACGCGGCGGAAGCGCTGAAGGGCTTGTTTCTGTAGACAAATTCGACTCGTGGATGGTACCAACTTGCTCTGGTGGGCCCATATCAAAGTGACTTGGCACATGCCACCGAAGGGAGTCGCTTTCTTGGGTCTCCCCCTGTCTCTCACTCTCCCCCTGAGTCCCAAGGTGGTAAAAGAATTTTGTTTCGAGGAAGTTGCAATTCATAGTAACGATAATTTTTTTTGTTTTAGGGTCATAGCACCGATATCCTTTCTGAGTGATCCCATACCCCATAAATACACACTTAATTGCACACGGAGAAAATTTGGTTCTTTCCTGTTTTGGGATGTGTACGTAGACGGTGCAACCAAAAATTTTGGGGGGAAGGGATAAGGCTGCAGGGATTTGTGTCAGGGTAGCCAGATGATCCAAGGGTGTTTTTCGATGTAGTGTTTTTGTAGGGAGGCGGTTGAGAAGGTAAACAGAAGTAGCTACTGCTTCAGGCCAAAAAATTGGTGGAACCTTGGAATCAAAAAGGAGAGCTCTAGTCATTTCGAGGATAATCCTATTTTTCCTCTCTGCTACCCCATTTTGTTCCGGTGTGTGAGGACACGAAGTTTGGTGGATCAACCCGTTATCCCTAAAAAATTGAGACATAGAATTGTTCACAAATTCCCCCCTGTTGTCTGACCGTAGGATCCTAATGTTTGTTCGAAATTGGGTTTGGATCATTTTATAAAACATAATAAATTTTTCAACAACCTCCGACTTATGTTTCATAAAATATACCCATGTAGCCCTACTGCAATCATCAACAAATATCACAAAGTATTTAAATCCGGTACCAATAGGTGCCGGTCCCCACACCTCAGAATGTATTAAAGAGAAAACAGTCTCAACACGAGTATCATTGGGTTTAAAAGAGTTACGGTGGCTCTTGGCCAAAACACACGATTCACAAGAAAAATCTTTCGGAACAAAAAGTTTGGGAAATAATGATTTCAAATAACCCGGAGATGTATGACCCATTCTTCGGTGCCAGAGCCAAGTCTCCTGATGGGTAGGTCCGTGAGCAAGCATCGCCGTACCATCGTGTCGAGCGATCTCATCTACAAAATAGAGTCCACGGCGTTCAGTGCCACGTCCAATAATCTTCCCCGACCGGATATCCTGTAAGAGACAAAAGTTCGGTTGCATCAGTAGGGTACAGTTTAGCTCCTTAGTCACGTGACTAATGGACATCAATTTTTGAGATAAGTTCGGCACATAGAGACAGTTCGTAATTTGCACATTTGGGAATATTTCTATAGTCCCTGCCCCCTCAACTGGAGTCAACCCCCCATTGGCTGTCTGGATATGTGATTTATGGGTTTCATAAAATTTCACAAAATCTCTTTTATCAAAGGTCATGGTATCAGTGGCACCGCAATCAAAAATCCACCCGGTATCATTAAACTCATCATAATCTCGGGTCTCAAAGGCATATGACAGCTTTTCTAGGGGGGTAAATGAATTTTTACATATAATGGGGTCAAAATCGAGGATTTTCCTAGTCTGGGGATTAATTTCATGGATAGGCATACTTTGGGGACTTAATTGCAAGTTCGGGAAAAAATGAGGGTTTAATAGCAAGGGTTTAGAATTAGGATTGAGGTTAATTTCCCCCAATCCTTTACCTCCTTCCTCCGCGTCGCTGCTGTCCATTCTCAACGAAGCCACCATCGCCTCAGCCGTTCTCCCTCCGCCACCGTCGCCGCGTCGCCCTCCGCCGGTCTGGAGACCTCCGGCTTCGGGCTTTCGCTCCTGGGCCGTATCTCGGCTTCCTTCCACCCCTGCTCTATCGCGAATTCGCCCCCCATCTGTCCCGATCGCCATTTTTGCCTTTGCTGCCTTCTCCTCTTCCCACCAATCGGGATATCCGATCAATTGAAAACAGGTATCCTTCGTATGCTTGTGCATTCCACAGTGGGAGCACCAAAGTTTCGATTTGTCTGGTTTGGAGTTTCCCCGACGGTTTGGGTTCTGACGTGGTGGCGGTGGTTGGCCGCGGTACTGCTGTTGTAGCTGGCGGTGCTCTCTGGCTCCAAAGCCGAATCCAATTCCCGATGATGAATCGTTTCCAGCGGCGGCAGTGGGTGATTCGGACGCCGGTGACATGATTTTCAATCGAGCTGCCTCCCGCTTCACCCATCCGTACGCCTCATCGACTGAGGGATACAGATCTTCCTTGAGGATTTCACGCCTGATCCAATCGTACTTCTCGTTTAATCCGGTGAGAAATTTGAATAACCTTAACTCGGATTTGATGCTTCGGTATTGAGACACCCCTTTATCGCAGCAGTCGACGATTTTGTGTGGGCATCGGTCAATGTCCATCCATAATCCATGAAGTTTGCTCCAATATGCTTCCAAGCTTGTATCTCCCTGAACGATTCTACTTGCTTTCTCTCGCAGATCATAGATGAGATACGAGTCGGCTGAACTTGCGAACGTTACGGCGAGCGTATCCCATAGGGACTTCGCCGTCTGATGATGCGCGAAGTCGGCGATGATGTGTGTCTCCATGTTGTCGATGATCCATGAGAAGACTATCAAGTCTATCTCCTCCCAATCGGTGTATCCCTTCTCTCCCGGTCTTGGTGGAGTCGGGGTTCCTGTGATGTGACGGTAGACTCCCCTACCGCCAATGGCCACCTTCATTAGGCGTGCCCACAGTGAGTAGTTCGATCCATTTAACTTGAAAGCGACGGTAACGCTTTTGCTCGATCTGATCTTCTCGGCAATTGGCTCAATTGCATCTTTATTTTCATCGGTCATGTTGGGTGTTGGTTGGTTTCTCGCCGTTTCGGTCGAGAATTGTGTATATTTTCTGGGGCTATGATGATATTTTTCTGAGCCAAACCTGCTCTGATGCCATGTAGAAATCGGTAATTGTATTTCTTAATTATTCACAAGAGCGTATTACAAGATATATAGGCTAGAATTATGTCTATACAAGGTAAGATCTTGCCCTAATCAGATCTTCCTAATTAGAGGCAGAGATATCCCGTGATCTTCTCATTCAATGCATAATATTCTCCTTTGATTGTGTAGATGGTTCCGGATCTCTTTCCAACACTCCTAAAGTGGGATACACAAAAATGGTAAACTAGGACTCCTAAAGTGGGACGGAGGGAGTAGTATCTTATTTATATTTCCTGAAGTTATTCGATTTCAGCCCCATCTAAGTTATATTTCCTGCTCCTTTTATGCTACTAACACTAGCCCATATTCCCAACTGCTATTAGTTTGATTTTTATTACTAAATAATTTGAATAAAAAACTATGAAATCCGCATGAACAGCAATTCAAGATTCAATCTTTCATAAACCCAAACAAAGATTATTCCACGAAAACATCCTACCATTATTTAAGTTCAATGCGAGATTCAAAACAAGGGAAAATTAAGATGGAAGAATCTATTTAATTTATAAGGAAAATTAACGAAATGAATAAGGTAAAAGAGACGAACCTGAGGAAGTGAAGGGAGCGATTAGAGGGGAAGTTGTGTGGTGCAGAATTGGGGTCACCGGAGCTATGAACGGTAACCGGAATTGCACCTACACGAATAGAGCTACGCAAGGGAGAAGATAGAGTGGAGGGAGAGGAGTTTTGCATTAATTCATAAGTATGGTTTACAAAATGAGTGAAAACATCTTATATAGCTGCATTACAACTAACAAACAATTAACAAACTCCAATCAATCTAACTAACTCACGCTATGTGTTGATATAAGCTTCGTAACATACAACTCTCGTGTGCATGCACGCGTTTATTTCGTGTAAACACCTCAGCATTTATTTAACTAGTTCATTTCATGCACCATTGTGAAGGCAGTTTGATTAATGCAACGAAGATATTGAGAAGAATGAACTGCCCTTCGGGTGCCGAAGCCGGCAGTGGCCGGGAGGCGTAGCACCCACATTCAATCCGTCGATTCGATAACAATTTGCCCGACCAGTATTCAATTGCGTCGTTATTCAGCCATTCCTTCACTCAATACTTCATAAAAACAAAAAAGTAAGGCCGGCCATTGATTTTGGTCTTAGATATTAAGGCCATGTTCACTTTGGAAGAATTGGGCAATTCTTGGCTTAATTGGAGGAATTACGATTGTTGACCTTCCACTAATTAATTGGAGGAAGCCTTACAATAGGAGGTCGGCCCACCCTATTCATTAGAATGAGCAAGAATTGAATTTTTGCGTAATACTCCTTCTGTCCCATAAGAATATGCACTATTTTCTTTTTAGTCTGACCCATAAGAATATGCATTTTTTTTAATTCTGGAACTCTTTACTCTCTAATGAGGTGGGACTCATTATCTACTAACAATACTTTATTTACTTTTTCTCTCTACATCTCTCTTACTTTACCAATTTTGCATTAACACCCGAGCAGAACCCAAAGTGCATATTTTTTGGAGGCAGATGGAGTATGTAATATTTGTATGTGTATTAGGCTCTCCACCGATAAATGAACTTGGTTTTACACATTTGCCCCACCTTTCCACCTTATTACCTTCTCTCTCACTCTTCCGTCGACAAATTAGGGCACATTCACTCACTTCCATCTGCGGACCAGATCGACGAGGACTCGATTCCGAAAATTAAGTTGCCGACGTTGTTTAACAAAGGCTTCACAACTTCGGCCAACTCTTGAGTGGTGCAAAGTCGACATTCCCCCTGTAAATCGATTGCAATTTTCCAAATTTTTTTCGATTGAATCCTTGCCTCTCTGTTGCCTCATGGATTATAATCTTGCAGCGTCGTGCCGTTTTGTTGTAGCTGAAAGGAGTGGTTTAGGTATCGGTATATGCGGGAAATTCTCTCCTTGTTCGTAGAAACTTTTGGATTCGAAGCCTAATTAATTCAGAATATTTCTTAGTTATTTTGATTAATTCAGAATATTAACAATAGAATACACAAGCCCTGAGATTTATTTTGTACTCAAGCCCAAAACATCTATAACAGCCCAGAGTATTTATATGCAATTAACTTATTAGGAGAAATCTCCCATTTTTGATATTTGGGTGGAGGGACTTGTGCCGCGGTAACAACTTTTTGAGTATAAACTTGCGTTGAATAAAAGTAGGTTATAAGCGGGCACCCAACGAAGAAATAAAAAGATAGTGGGTTCATCAAAGAAAAGAATTGCCATTGTTATAGGCCCAAAAGTAAATAAATAAATATATATATATATAGGGAGATGATAAAAATAAAAATGCATTTAAATACAGAAACGCAGAACAATATCATATGTATGGCACTTTTAGGTCATAGTTAGTTAATTTTTAGGTCATGCTATTAACTTATTAGGAGAAACATCTATAATATATATATATATATATATATATATATATATATATATATATATATATATATATATACATATATATATATATATATATACATATATATATATATGTATATATATATGTATAGATCAAAACCCGGGGATTTGATCTATGCAAAACTAGATTTAAATACAGAAACGCAGAACAATATCATACGTAGGACACTTTTAGGTCATAGTTAGTTAAATTTTAGGTCATGCTAACAAAGCATGACCTAAAATGATCTTAGCATGACATTAAACCCAAATATTATAATATGACCTAAAATTGCTTAATTATGACCTTCCGTGTTTTTGGTTAATTATTGACCATTAGATCATCTAATCCTGGGGCCAAGATTTGGGCTACATTTCTGGATTTAAATGCATTTTTATTTTGATCATCTCCATATATATATATATATATATAGGGAGATGATCAAGGTATAACTAATTTTAAGTATATAACTAGAGAACAAATCTCAGTCACACAAATAAATGCAAGGGTATTTTTGGAAATCACATTATGAAATTCATAATATCATACGCGATTCATTTCCTTCCAAATCTCCTTCCAAATCTGATCGATTTCCTTCCAAATCTCCTTCCAAATCTGATCGATTTCATTCAATTCATAAGAGGCGATTCAATTCAATCCGACGCGATTCAATTCAATCCGTTCATCGTGATTCATCGTGATTCAAATCAATGGATTCAATTCTAAGGTCGGATGAAGATTATTTCGATTCTGACTCATCATCGTCGGGAGAGGAAGCTGAGACATCTAAAGGTAATCATTATACGTTTCACTTTTATAACAATTACAGTCGATCATGATTAGAGTGACGAAGATGTAGTTTGTGTGTTTGTTCTCATCATGATTAGAGTGTGTATGTTGTGAAAATACGTTAGAGTGATGTATTTATGTGTTAAAGTGATGTATATAGGCTTTAATTGAAGCGTGTATGTTTTGTGAATTGAAGAGTGCTCTTTTTTCCATGGTTAAGTGATGTTTCTGTGATATTTTCTTATAGTGATCTATTTTCTTCATATCAGTGAAGTAAAAACATGCTTAGAGTAATGTTTTCCACGGTTAAGTGATGTTTTTGTGATATTTGGTTATAGTGGTCTATTTTCTTCATATCAGTGAAGTAAATACATGCTTAGAGTGATGTTTTTCATGGTCAAGTGATGTTTCTGTGATATTTTCTTATAGTGATCTATTTTCTTCATATTAGTGAAGTAAAAACATGCTTAGAGTGATGTTTTCCATGGTTAAGTGATGTTTCTGTGATATTTGGTTATAGTGATCTATTTTGTTCACATCAGTAAAGTAACAACATGCTAAGAGTGATGTATTTTTTCTCATCACAGTGTAGCGAAGTATATAGAGCATATAGTGAACTATTATATGCTTACAGTGAAGTATATTATGCATTTTAGTGTACTATTATATGCTCACAGTGATGTATATTCTTCTTACAGTGGTTTACGTACCAAAATGCCCCAATGATTTGAAACCAAAAATTGGACAAAATTTCATGACCCTTGATCGTGCATTGGACTTCTACAACAATTATGCTCGATATGTTGGGTTTGACACCCGTAGAAAGGGATCGAAAAAGGAAAAAGATGTCATTACTTGGATTTATGTGGTGTGTAGCCGAGAAAGTACAAAGCAAAGAAAGAGTGAACAATCTGAGGTGAAACGCAAGCGTTCTTCTATTAAGTGCTATTGTAATGCTAAAGTGTCTTGGAAGTTTTTTATGGGTGTTGGTTATGCTATACAAAGTTTTGTTGAAGAACATAATCACGAGATGGTTGAGGAACGCCATAAGCATTTTATGAAGTTGAACCGCAATTTGGATTTAGTCCATCCGAAATTCATCCTTGATTGCGCTAATGCAAACATTGGTCCAACTTTAAGTTTTAGCTTACTTAAGGAAGTGCTTGGTGGATTAGATTATGTAGGGTGTACTGTTTTAGAAGTGCGCAACTACAGACGTGACCTTAGAGCATACGTGGAAGGAGCTGATGAGCAAATGCTATTAAATGAGATACGCAGGAAGAAGGAACTTTGTGGTGCATTTACATATTAATATGAGGTCAACTCAAAAGATAAACTACCACGTTTGTTTTGGTATGATCCTACTGCCAAGAGAAACTATCATTTTTATGGTGATATTGTTTCTTTTGATACAACATACTCAACAAATAGGTATGTGCACACTAATTATTATTTTTCACTTCAGTGAAGTATATTGTGCATTACAGTGATGTATATTCTGCATGCTAGTGTATTGTTTTTCATTTTAGGGAAGTATATTGAGCAATTAGTGAATTACAATATGCTTACAGTGAAGTGTATTAAGCATGCCTTGACATGGAGTATATTGAGCATATAGTGATGTATATTGTACAATACAGTGATGTATATTGTACGTTACAGTGATGTATATTGTGCGTTACAGTGATGTATATTGTGTATTACAGTGATGTATATTTCTGCATGCTTATAGTGAATTGTTTTTCATTATAGGGAAGTATATTGAGCAATTAGTGAACTATAATATGCTTACAGTGAAGTGTATTGAGCATGCCTTGACATGAAGTATATTGAGCATATAGTGATGTATATTGTACAATACAGTGATGTATATTGTGCATTACAGTGATGTATATTTTTGCATGCTTATAGTGAATTGTTTTTCATTTTAGGGAAGTATATTGAGCAATTAGTGAACTACAATATGCTTATAGTGAACTATATTGAGCATGCCTTGACATGGAGTATATTGAGCATATAGTGATGTATATTGTACAATACAGTGATGTATATTGTGCATTACAGTGATGTATATTTATGCATGCTTATAGTGAATTTTTTTTGTTTTAGGGAAGTATATTGTTCATATAGTGAAGTATATTCTGCATGCCTTATAGTGATTTTAATATGTAGGTACTGTATGATATTTGCTCCTTTTACGGGCAAGGATAATCATGGTCGCCCTGTGACATTTGTTGCTGGCCTTTTGTCCAAGGAAAATGCCAACTCCTTGAAGTAGGAGCTGAGTCGGATCGTGTGTGTTTCGTGTGCTTACAGGGAACACTAATACAAGTGCTCGGTCAAGACACCGCGCTTCTTAAATCCACTGGATCACTAGGTCCAGGAACCCAAGGAACACAGAGTGTTGTTGTCGTTGGACACGCTCGACTCTCCTTCAAAAATTAATCCCTCAACCCAAATTACTATTAAATTAGTATAGGGAAGTGGGGTCGATCCCACGAAGATAGATTCGTGAGTAGTGTTTAGAGACTCTGGAAACAAGCGTCTGCTGCCACGCAAAGGGTTGAGGTTTATAACAACTACCACTAGACCTAGGCACGGAATTTAAATGCTAGACCTAAGAAACAGAATACTTGTAAAATCAGACATCAACACCGAAAGAAACAATAACTCGCTAGACCGTGTAAATGATTAACTAAATATGACTAGGCATGAAGAATTAAAAAGTGGGGACCAGGACATTCAAATAAGGTAAGTACGGTAAAAGCTGCAACTAACAAACTCATGCAATTTCCAATCCAACTCAGAAACGTAAATGAAGAAAACAGAGCATACTCCTAGATTCGAACAGAATATAGAAATCGGGATGCCGGAAACTCGCTACGAATCGGAAGTACATCAGATCTACATAAACTGAACGAAATGAAACGAAAACACGTAAGCTGGGCATAAAATTAAACCAACACGACTCAGATTCACGTCGAATGCTTAATCCACTCCGGATCCAAGACATCCGAACTCAACACCCAGCACAATCAACTCCATAGCTCCGATTCTCTCAGATCTACTCAAATCAACTCCAGATCCCAACAATCACAGACAACCCTACGACATCAACAAGTTAAGAACCCGATTCATCCACAAACAAACTCCATTCTCCCAGATCCAACCACAAACCTGCGATAATCTAGAAAACAACCAACTCCAACAATCCAACTCAGAATTCAAGTAAACATAATCGACAAACAAAGATCAACACAGTCGGCATAAACTAAAACGAAACTTGCATAAACACAGAGAATATCCAGAAAACAAAGAGGTCCGAGCCTCGAACAGCGAAGCTCGGCGAATTCAGCAGAAACGTAAACAGAAAATAAATTGTTTCTTCGCCCTAAAGTAGGAGGGTGTTACCACCAGATCGAAAAGTGTGTAAGCTAGAAGTGAACCCCAAGTAAGCCCTGAATTTCCCACGAAAGAACCCAAGTGTGTGAAGAAAAGTGAACTAAGCTACAGGCTGTAGGCGAGGTCTCCCACCGAGAGGATCCCTCCAGCGTGCATGCTTCTCTCTTTTATAGACGCGGACATAACCTTCTAGAGTCTTCGTAGAAATCTCTATTCTACCCTTCAACTCCGAGGCTTCCTCCGTCGAGCAATTTTCCGCATAATGTCCACTCTTTCGCCTTCTTCCTAGGTCCACGCAACTGTCTCCCTTCTTTGCTGGACCTGGCGAAAATCTTCACACACCTGGCTTAAAACGCGTGTTAGACCCAGAAATTTCACGAATTAAAGCCCTAGACCTATGCATGAAATTAGCCTTATCAAACTGCTCACACTTAAACCATGCTTGTCCTCAAGTATGAAAGACAAGAAAATGAAATAAGGCGAATTTCAATGCACGGTTCCCAAGAATGATCCTACAAACAAGATTTAACAAAAACAAAAACCTAGACCTAGAAAACTAACAGACTCAGAAAAGAAAATAACACACAAAGAATACAAAACACAACACATAAACATGCACTAGCTTCAACTTTTAGGCGACTGTCCCCACAAGCTTAAGCCTTCTCCGATCGTCTACAGTCTCCAAATCCTCCTTCTTCCTTCGTCAACCCAAACGGTTCGTCAGTTTGTCAAGAAACCTATGGATTTCTAGCGGTTAGGTTCACTCGATCACTCATTCCTCACCAGGGATGTTAGGACCAAAAACGCTCCAAGGTTAAAGTTACACCACTGATGCGTTGGGTTATGAGAGTTTCCCCTTTTTATTATCTCCCCTCTTTTCTGGGTAAGGCAAATATTTCCTAGGTCAGGTAATTTTTACTTCCTGCCCTTAGATAATTAAGCTCCTTTTTCTCTTCTTTTATTTTCCCCCTGGACTTCGTCCAGCTTATACCTCCTTTTTTTTCCCTGGACTTCGTCCAGCTTATACCTCCTTTTTTTTTCCCTGGACTTCGTCCAGCTTATACCTCCTTTTCCTGGACTTCGTCCAGCTTATACCACCAGCTCTGGACTTTGTCCAGCTTATTCCTTCATAACCCATTTTTTTCTCCTTTATACTCTACTCTCTAAGCATCAAGTGGCTGCCCATTTTTTACAAGTTAGCTCAAAGTGTTTAGGCTTATAACTCACTTTATAGTAAGGCTGCACAGCTAGGTTATCTAAGGTATCCTCTATCGTCCTCACTTCATCCAAACCGCTTTTAGTTTATTAAGGAAGAGGGCATCAAAGTTGACGTGTATCCTATCTTCAATCGCTCTCACTAAGGGAATACTTCTGCCTTATTGTATCCACTAGCTCATGCAACACGTAACACACAGACAAGACCTAAAAAAAACTATAAGACTTACAGTCACAGACTGCACCTATTCCCTCCCCCTCCCACTTCACTCAAGCTTGTCCCCAAGCCATCCTAGTGAGGGGGTAAATAGGGAAGTACAAACATGTAAAACAGAAAACCAAACAAATAAACAACGTGCCAAAACAAACAAACTTCTCACACTTAGACCGTACACCGGGCTAAGTGGGAGAAAGCACAACAACCAAAACCAAACATGCAAAACAGCTCAACCCCTTCTCACACTTAGACCAGAAATTGGGCTAAGTGTGGAAAGTAGCAACACATATGTACAGAGCAAGCATGCTGGCACAGAACATTAAAACAAACAAAAAGCAGAAACAGAAAGCAATAAAAAACGAAAAGTAAAAGTTACTTGGGTTGGGGGAAATTAATTCGGGGTCTGGCCCCCTCGGGAGCCAGACTTGGGCGGCACAGCCTGTTGGGTCACTTTAGCTTTCTTTCTTGCCGGTGATTCCGGCTTCTCTTTCCTCTCGTCAGTCTGTCCGGGTACGGTCTTCTTCAAGGTCATGGGTCTAGTAGAGGACGAAGTGATTAGAGGCTTGGTGACTTGTGGCTGCTTCCGGATAGATAGATCTCCTGGACTTGGCGCCCTGGGTCCGCCACTAGGTCCAGGAAGTAATATTGGTGCGTCCGGGAATTTCTCGCGCAACCACTTCATCATTGTCATTATTAACGCGACACCCTCCGTCATCTTCTCAGTGCATCGGGACGACATTGCCACCAGATCAGAAACGCGCCCCTTGAGGGCCACCATTTCCTCCCTAACCGTCTGAACCTCCGATCTCATTTCTACCATTCCCGTTCGTACTCCGGAAACTTTCTTCCTTACTCTCTCAGCTTCACCACTGTCTTTTCCTTTACCCCGCAGGGCCACAATCCCTTCCATCACTTTTTGAATCTCGGACCTCATCCAACTGACTTCCTTTCTCATTGCATCCACCTCCACAACTGGCTTCCTGGCATCACCTGCATCAGCAACGTCCTTCACACCCGCCACATCTTGTTCCTGTTTGATCTGGGCCTCCGATTTACCAACTTCATAAAAACAGACATCCCTCTTGTGCATGATTAGCAGCCCCTTGTTGAAGAAGTACTCCATATTGAAAACCTCGGGGGGTAGACACATCTTCACCTCCCGGCAAGCCTTGTGGATCTTCATAATCACATTGCGCTGCAGATAAGCTCCCAGAAAGTGGCATGTGTATAGATGCCGGGAGGGATTGGCAGTTACTTGGTGGCAGGCTTGAGCTAACCAGTAGCCCAAATGAACACGTACACCCGTGGCCATGCACCAGGTAAAGTATAAGTCGGCGGTTGTCAAGGCGGTGTTGGTTGTGCCCATCAGGTTGTAGCTAATGAAGGTTTGGGCGAACCTCAGAACCCTGTCTTCGATGTGGTGAGCCTTCGAACAACTAGTTTTAAATTGAACCACCCTCGGATGAGTCAAGAACTCCCATGCGCTCTGCGCTTTGAAACCTGGCGTGAGTTTTGGTGGACCAACCATTCTCTCATTCCATAAACCTTCGTCATCTTCCGTACGTGTTAGTAGACCCATCCGTAGAGTCCACTCCCTGATACTCATCACATGCTCTTCATTGAAGAGCCTGAAGTTAATGGAATCGGCTTCCAAGTCGGTGGTGGATTTAAACCGGAAAGTCAAGAAAAATTCCCGTGCCACGTCTATCGGAACCTCAAGGGTGCTATGCTTTAGCAACCAGTCAAAGCCGATTGCCTCTATATACCCCCGAAACTCGACATTGCTTGAGATCCCCTTAAGCTCTGCTGAATCGTACATCTTTCCCGATTTGGCATGTTTCCCCACGGTACTCTTCTCCGCATATATCGCTGTACGTTTTGGGTCATCAAACTTCCCCATCGCATTCAGCAGTTCCTTAGTTATCCAGATTTCTTTCGGCTCAAAATTGAGCTCCACTCCTTGTTCTTCCTCGGAGTCACTGGACTCATTAGGGCTTTCCGACTCGGCATCGGACGATATTTTAGCAGGTGGAGAGGGAGAATGGTCGGCGGACTTCCCTCTTGCTTTCTTGGTCGAGGAAGGAGCGATCTGCTTCCCCTTCCTCTTCCTCTCGACCGCGCGTCTGCGCTCCTCCTCGTCGCTCTCCCCATCGTCAGGTCTGGGAGAATCTGCCTGCTCAGGTGATGCGGCCCCTCGACCCAACATGTCCTCCTCCGTCTGCTGGACGGTTTCTTCTATCTCATCAAGCAGACTCCGACGAGCCTGCCTCCTTGCTTCCCTTGCGTTTACCGGTGAATCGGTCCCATCGGGGACATCAGTCAGATCCACCATTAGAGTCATCCCGTCGTCGACGGGTTCCTGTGCCTCGCCAGACGCGAGGTCGTCTTCCTTCCCAATCAATGGGGTTGCCCCCTCGATGTAAATAGGGGTCTCTACCCCACCCGGACTTCCCGTAACAAATTGGGCTTCGGTGCCCTCAACCACTTCTGGGGTTTCCCCCGCCGATTGTCTTTCAGAAGTTAGGGTTTCGCCGCCAGTTGGAACATCGCAACCAACAACAGGGGTTTCCCCTTCGACCAACTCCTCCAAAACAGGGGTTTCCCCCTCTGTAAACTCCTTCACAACAAGGGTTTCCCCCTGTGTATGGCTATCAGTAACAGTAGAAAGACCCACCCCCACAGATTCAGGCAGGGTGTCTCTCTCAACAAAATCCACGGCGGCAAACACAGGATTTACCTCCTTAGTGACAGAACCTAACCTAGGCTCACTTACGGCCAACAACTCCAACCCCGCGGTCAGATCTGCTTCTTCTTCGCGAGATTCTGCGGTGGTTGGTTCTTGAACAGTGACGGCTTCTTCTGGTACAGCGGTGGTGGGTTCTGCGGCAGCCACCGGTTTGGGTGTTGAAACCCCTGAAGTTCCCGGTTGTGATACGGCAGATGTAGAAACGGCTGGTGCAGATTTCCCCATTACCGCCGCGAACATGGCAAATGCCTCCATCGCCTTTTCTGGTCCCCTAAATTTTTGTAGTATATCCGCCATAAACGCCGCCGCATTTGAATCGGCGGATCCTGAAGTGTTTCTGGTACTCGGCTTGTTATCCATGAAGAATTCTGTAGAAAATCTTGACAAAAACTAGGACAGAAATTTCTTTGATTAGGGTTAGAGAAAGAAAACCTAGAGAGAAGTTTGGGGAATTCTGGATGTAGAGAGAGAGTGAATAAGGGAAAATGAAAAGAGAACACGGTTATTAACCGATAGGTATGGGAGAGGACGGTTTGCAGGCGGTTGCAGGCATGACGCTAGCGACTGTACGCCTTCCCATAAAGGTGTCCTTTGAAATTCGAACCGGTGCCATCTCCCTCCAAAACTTTACTTCTCAACTCCTCACCCTAGCAAATTCCTTCTGCAAAACCGTACTTAGGAAAAAAACATTAAACAAAAACTTGAAACGCCAGACTCCTCGGTTTTAGGGTATGACAGTATCAAAAACATTCCTAAAGAGTCTGGTATTTCGAAAATATTTTTGGAAGATTATTTTTTTTGTTTTGTTTGGGTTTTTCTAGATTTACGAAAAGCGATTAAATATTTACAAAATTTCTTACGAGTGTTCTCAAGATTCCCCGGGTCAGGGTATAAAAACTTTTCAGTCACTCGACCCAGGAAATCTTTAAGAACACTTCCTTCCTAGACCCGTTTGTGGATATCAAGAAGCACGTGTAGCGGCACTTCGTCCACTACACACATCTCCGAGGCATCCCTAAACACCTTCAGACGATGACCATTGACAAGGAAAGGAGTAGAGTTTGAAGAACTTCCCTGGATTTCTACTGCTCCATTTGCACGCAGACTCACAACAGTGTATGGCCCAATCCATGTGGACTTTAACTTGCCGGGCATTAACTTGAGCCGGGACTGGAACATGAGAACCTTCTGCCCAACTTGCAGTTCTTTGGTCCGGAGATTTTTATCATGCCACAATTTGGTCTTTTCCTTGTACCACATTGCTGACTCGTAAGATTCAAGTCGCAATTCTTCCAACTCTTGGAGTTGCAGTTTCCTCTCTCCCTCACAAGCTCGAGGACTCATATTAATCTCCTTGACCGCCCAGTACGCCCTGTGCTCAATTTCCACCGGTAGGTGACACATCTTGCCAAATACTAACCTGTAAGGAGACATTCCAATGGGCGTTTTATATGCTGTTCTATATGCCCATAATGCATCATCAATTCTCTTGCTCCAGTCTTTCCTCGACGGATTCACCGTTTTTTCCAGGATCGCTTTGATTTCTCTATTTGATATTTCCGCTTGGCCGTTGGACTGAGGATGATATGGTGTGGAGAGGCGATGGTGAACTCCGTACTTTCTCATTAGAGCTTCAATAGTCCGGTTGCGGAAATGCGTCCCATTGTTAGATATTATAGCTCTGGGTACTCCGTACCTGTTGAAAATGTTAGCTCTAAGGAACTTCGCTACCTCTTTAGCTTCACACGATGCGGTTGCTTTTGCCTCTATCCACTTCGAAACATAATCTACTGCCACAAGTATGTAGGTGTTTCCGTATGAAGACGGAAATGGACCCATGAAGTCCATCCCCCAGACATCGAAGATCTCACATACAATTATTGGAACTTGTGGCATTTCGTCCCTCCTGGAGATTCCCCCGGTCTGTTGACACCTCACACAGTTCTGACAGAATTCGAAAGCATCCTTATTCAACGTGGGCCAGTAAAACCCACTGTACAACACCTTCCTTGCGGTCTTCCTAGGTCCAAAGTGACCTCCACACGCTAGGGCATGGCAATGGTTCAGCACATCCCTCTGTTCCGACTCTGGGATACACCTCCGGATAACTTGGTCGGCTCCCATTCGCCACAAATACGGGTCATCCCAGAAATAGTACTTGGCCTCACTCTTCAATTTCATCTTCTGGGCCCGGGAGATTTCTTGGGAACTGGGTACCTCTCCAGTGACTAAGTAATTTGCCAGGTCAGCGAACCATGGCTCAGTGTTTGTCAGACATTTCCCTTTCTCGGCATCCCCTGGACCTATTAATGCCATGAGCTTTTCCCAATTGATGGGTCTAGGGAGTTCTTCCAGATAATACAAATGCTCCTCGGGGAATGCATCTGGAATTGCTTCCTCGGTCTCTCCTTGAAAGATACGACTTAGGTGGTCAGCCACCTTGTTCTCAGTTCATTTCTTATCCTTAACTTCCCAATCGAATTCTTGTAAAAGTAATACCCAACGGATTAATCTTGGTTTAGACTCCTTCTTTGCCAGCAAGTACTTAATAGCTGTGTGGTCCGTGAAAATGATCACCTTCGACCCCAGCAAATACGGGCGAAACTTCTCAAATGAGTATACCACCGCCAGCATTTCTTTTTCGGTGGTGTCATAATTCTTCTGAGTTTGATTCAGTGTTTTGGATGCATAAAAGATCACATAGCTTTTTCCATCAATTCTTTGACCTAGCACTGCTCCCATGGCATAGTCGCTTGCGTCACACATAATTTCAAAGGGTAGATTCCAGTTGGGCGCTCTAATAATGGGGGCAGATACTAGTCTATCTTTCAACAACTGAAAAGCCCTTTTGCACTCCTCATCGAACTCAAACTCCACATCGTTATGCAATAAGTGAGTGAGTGGTTGAGCAATCTTTGCGAAATCCTTTATAAACCTCCTATAAAATCCTGCACGCCCTAGGAATCCTCTCACCTCTTTCTTAAGGCAGTTACGAGATGACATCGATTTTTGCTTGATCTACCTGTATGCCTCTTTCCGATACCACATGCCCTAGGACAATTCCTTCAGGGACCATAAAGTGGCATTTCTCGAAATTCAAAACCAAATGCTTTTCCTGGCACCTCCTCAGCACTATATCCAAACTCGCCAAACACGAGTCAAATGAATTCCCGTACACAGTGAAGTCGTCCATAAAAATCTCGATGCAATCCTCTAGGAGATCCGAGAAAATACTCATCATACACCGCTGGAAAGTCCCTGGCGCATTGCAGAGACCAAACGGCATCCTCCTATAAGCGTACGTTCCAAAGGGACACGTGAAAGTTGTCTTCTCTTGATCCTCGGGATCCACATAGATTTGAAAATATCCACTATATCTGTCCAGGAAACAGAAATATTGCTTACCTACCAGCCTCTCCAACATCTGATCAATGAAAGGTAGCGGAAAGTGATCCTTCTTAGTAGCCTTGTTCAGCTTCCGGTAGTCAATACACATCCTCCACCCAGTAACAAGTCGAGTGGGGACCAACTCATTTTTATCGTTCTTAACTACCTGTATTCCTGACTTCTTTGGTACCATATGTACGGGACTAACCCATTCACTGTCTGGTATGGAATATATGATTCCTAGGGATAGCAGCTTCAATACTTCCTTCAGTACTTCTTCCCTCATGTTCGGATTCAACTTGCGTTGCGGATCCCTACAGGCCTTTGCTCCTTCTTCTAAACGAATGTGATGCATACACATATCTGGACTGAATCCAACCAAGTCAGAGAGCGTCCACCCAATGGCTTTCTTGTTTCTCCTAATTACATTCAGCAGTTCCTCTTCTTGTCCCTCGGTCAAGCTGCTGTTAATAATCACCGGGAAGTTTTCGTTCTCCTCCAGATAAGCATACTTGAGCCCCGGTGGAAGTGTTTTCAATTCTTTCTTGGGGATATCTTGTTCCTGGGGCAAGGGATTTTTTTCTGTTGTCATTCCTTTCTTAGACTCAGCAGAACTGTTCATGCTCGCCACATAAGGTGTCTTCCTTGACCTAACTAGCTCCGGACTTGTACAGAATTCCAGAATTGCTTCCGCTAGTTCCTCATCTGATAACTCATTTGTGTTCATTGTTTGACACCAACTGGCTACTTCTTTATCAATGGCACGACCCATCTCAGAATTCTCGATCTGTTCCTGCATTAACTCTGTCTCAAGATATTCCTGGACCAAGGGGTTAATAACATCTATAGCATACAAATTTTCAACGTCAAGAGGTCTTTTCATTGCCTCATCTATGCTGAATGTATATTTCTCCCCATTGTAATCAAGGCAAATAGTACCGTCAAAAACATCAATGATAGTTTTAGCAGTCCGTAGAAAAGGTCTCCCTAGAAGTACTCCGCCAGACTCTGCAGACTCATTATCACTCATCCTTATCACATGGAAATCAGCTGGGTACAAGAAATCATGTACCTTTACTATCACATTCTCAAGCACACCTTCAGGACAAATGCATGACCTGTCTGCCAATTGGATCACAACTTTCGTGTCCACCATGCCTACCCTACTAACCTCTTGTATACAGATAGCGGTAACACATTTATCGACGCACCTAAATCACACATAGCATGCTCGATTTTCACGTCACCAATAGAGATGGGTAAGGTAAACATACCTGGATCATTGCATTTTGAAGGCATCCTCCGCTTTTGAATCACTGCCGAGACATTCTCGCCTATCAAAAATTTTCCCACTGGGTCTAGCCTTTCCAGCTATAAATTCCTTGATGAACTTGCTAAACACCGGCAATTTCAAGGCCTGCAGGAATGGTAGATTAATGTCTAGTTTCCCAAAAATGTCAATGAAATCCACCGGCTCTTCTTTCTTCTTCTTGGCTTCCCCCCGGCTCGGGAAAGGCTTCAATCGATTTCCTGCTCCTGTAGAACTGTCAGCTGAGAATTCTCCAGTCTCCTCCCTTTCTGCCTCGTTCTCAAATACTGGCTCTGGATGAGGAAGAATGACTCAGTTGACTTAGGCAAGGGTTTCTCCAAATCTTCTATCTTAAGGTCATCCTTGACCAAAGAACTATCTCCTTCCAAGTCCCCAGACCTAGGAATAGTATCTTCTTCCTTACCTTCCTTGGGGCTTATCGCTTCCTTCGTTCTCACCACTGGCTCATCATATGCCTTCCCGGATCTCAAGGTAACCTGACTTATATTCGCCCTATCTGGTGGCCTTACTGAGGCGGGAATCTTTCCCTTGTTTCCTCTCATATCACTCAAAGCAGTGGCTATCTGGGACAATTGTTTAGCCAGCATATCCATGGCTGCCTCTTGCTCCTGTTGAGCATCTTGAAGCTTATGCACTACGTCATTGTTCGATTGCATTTTGCTTTGCATATGTTGCTGAGAACTGACGAGGTCGTGCACCATATCATCGATACTCTTTGGTGACTTTTGTGGTTGACTGGGCCCTGGCCCTATACTCAGCGTCGGTCCACTCGCTTGATTCTAACGAGCGTTCCCTTGACCGCCTGAAGAGTTGTTGCATTGATTTCCTTGGCCCTGGTAATTATTCTGAAAATTCCTTTGGTGCGGTGGCACATAAGAGTTCCCTTGATTATTCTGATTTCTGTTCCCCCAGCTTGAGTGGTCTCCTTGGTTCCGATTGATCCAGCTGCCATGCCCCTCTTGATTCCTTCCTGACCAGTTACCTTGCCTTTCGGGCTGAGGTGCAAACTGCTGACTTTGTTGTGGTGCTGGCTGATTCTGCTCATTGTCAGTCCATCTGAAATTCGGATGATTCCGCCAAGGTGTATCTCTCTGTCTTCCGGATTCCAGCTCCCATCGGGATTCCAACTACCCATTGCATTGACCTGGGCCTGATAATCTCCTTCCTGGGTCCCGTAATATTGCTGAATTTGACTATCTCCTGGACCCAGAGATTTCTCCTTCCCTTGTGAAGTCAGTGGATTCGTTTTCTCAATCGCGTTCAAAAGAGCCTTCTCGAGCCTATCAATCCTTTCCTCCACTTTATCATCTTCTTGCTCTCTTACGGCATGCACCGACCCTCTTCTCACAGCATTCTTAGGGTTATCGTACGCCTTCTTAGCGTCGATCAATTTTCCCAGAATTTCCCTTGCTTCACTTCCCCTCTTTCTTGTGAAATTCCCCCCACTCGAGGAATTCATTAAATCCTTTGACTCAGGAGTCGCTCCTTCGTAAAACAGAGAGTAGGTCTCTGCCTCTATCATTCGGTGGTTTGGGCATGCATCCAACAACCCCTTAAATCTCGACCAATACTGACTCAAGGATTCGTCGTAATCCTGCTTACACTCTAATATTTCTTTCTTCAGTGCATTCGTCTTGTTGGATGGGAAGAAATAATCTAGGAATTCCAATTTGAAATCTCTCCATGTGCGAATAGAATCCGGGGGTAACCTTAATAACCACGTGTTAGCTTCCCCCTTCAAGGTAAACGGAATCGCACGTAGGCAATAATCCTCCTCTGTTGCATCATTCGGCCTCTTCTGAATACCACACAACTTGCTGAATTCATTTAAGAACTCATACGGACACTCATTTCTACGCCCAGAGAACGTCGGCAAGATGCCGAGCACGTTTGTCTTGATCTCAATAGTCCTCTGGCGTGGATTCATCACTATAGCTTGAGCTGGTTCTCCATCTAAATGGGCAGTGAGAGAACCGATCTCTGGATCTGGATCTACTACCTGCGCCATGACTATTTCCTCTGCTTCCCCTGTTTCTGACTCTGTTTCTGATTCGGGTGGGGATTCTGGATCTTCGCGTCCTGACGACGTCCAAGATTCGTCGCTAGTTAATTCACTCGGGAACGAATCTCCTGTGGTGAACCCTGATCTGGTGGTCACAGTAGAGGCTGTATCCTTAACCTGCCAAGTAAACTGGCCGTACTTCCTCCCAGACGAGTTGCTCCAGTAGGTAGATCCTGAGCCTCTGCTCATAAACTACAAACAAAAGAGAAAGAAAACAAATCAAAACTATTTACACCACAGACTCTGAATACTAACACTAAGCACGCCATCCATCCCCGGCAACGGCGCCATTTGAAGTAGGAGCTGAGTCGGATCGTGTGTGTTTCGTGTGCTTACAGGGAACACTAATACAAGTGCTCGGTCAAGACACCGCGCTTCTTAAATCCACTGGATCACTTGGTCCAGGAATCCAAGGAACACAGAGTGTTGTTGTCGTTGGACACGCTCGACTCTCCTTCAAAAATTAATCCCTCAACCCAAATTACTATTAAATTAGTATAGGGAAGTGGGGTCGATCCCACGAAGATGGATTCGTGAGTAGTGTTTAGAGACTCTGGAAACAAGCGGCTGCTGCGACGCAAAGCGTTGAGGTTTATAACAACTGCCACTAGACCTAGGCACGGAATTTAAATGCTAGACCTAAGAAACAGAATACTTGTAAAATCAGACATCAACACCGAAAGAAACAATAACTCGCTAGACCGTGTAAATGATTAACTAAATATGACTAGGCAGGAAGAATTAAAAAGTGGGGACCAGGACATTCAAATAAGGTAAGTACGGTAAAAGCTGCAACTAACAAACTCATGCAATTTCCTATCCAACTTAGAAACGTAAATGAAGAAAACAGAGCATACTCCTAGATTCGAACAGAATATAGAAATCGGGACGCCGGAAACTCGCTACGAATCGGAAGTACATCAGATCTACATAAACTGAACGAAATGAAACGAAAACACGTAAGCTAGGCATAAAATTAAACCAACACGACTCAGATTCACGTCGAATGCTTAATCCACTCCGGATCCAAGACATCCGAACTCAACACCCAGCACAATCAACTCCATAGCTCCGATTCTCACAGATCTACTCAAATCAACTCCAGATCCCAACAATCACAGACAACCCTACGACATCAACAAGTTAAGAACCCGATTCATCCACAAACAAACTCCATTCTCCCAGATCCAACCACAAACCTGCGATAATCTAGAAAACAACCAACTCCAACAATCCAACTCAGAATTCAAGTAAACATAATCGACAAACAAAGATCAACACAGTCGGCATAAACTAAAACGAAACTTGCATAAACACAGAGAATATCCAGAAAACAAAGAGGTCCGAGCCTCGAACAGCGAAGCTCGGCGAATTCAGCAGAAACGTAAACAGAAAATAAATTGTTTCTTCGCCCTCAAGTAGGACGGTGTTACCAGCAGATCGAAAAGTGTGTAAGCTAGAAGTGAACCCCAAGTATGCTGAATTTCCCACGAAAGAACCCAAGTGTGTGAAGAAGAGTGAACTAAGCTACAGGCTGTAGGCGAGGTCTCCCACCGAGAAGATCCCTCCAGCGTGCATGCTTCTCTCTTTTATAGACGCGGACATAACCTTCTAGAGTCTTCGTAGAAATCTCTATTCTACCCTTCAACTCCGAGGCTTCCTCCGTCGAGCAATTTTCCGCATAATGTCCACTCTTTCTCCTTCTTCCTAGGTCCACGCAATTGTCTCCCTTCTTTGCTGGACCTGGCGAAAATCTTCACACACCTGGCTTAAAACGCGTGTTAGACCCAGAAATTTCACGAATTAAAGCCCTAGACCTATGCATGAAATTAGCCTTATCACTCCTTTTCATGGTTATTTAACCAATTTGTAAAGTGTATGGGTGTGGCTCCCAAACTCATCATAACCGACCAAGACTTAGGAATGGAAGTTGCTATTGAGGAGGTCCTTGTCAATACGAGACACCGGTGGTATATGTGGCAGGTTATGAATAAAGCTGCTGACAAATTGCCAAAGAACATGCTTGGTAGTGAAGAACTAAAGAATGAACTGAATGGATGTGTATGGTCGGAGTTGATAGAACCTGATGCATTTGAAGAAACTTGGCATGCTATAATGGAAAGATATGGGCTGGCCAATAATGACTGGGTTTCATCAATGTTTGTATCCAGAAAGTTTTGGGTTCCAGCCTTTTTCCGTGATTTTCTGATGAGTTCGTTGATAAAGACAACTTCTTTGTCTGAATCACAGAATAGCTTCTTTAAAAGGTACTCAAAGTCTCGGGCTAACCTGATGCTATTTTATATGAACTATAACCATGCTCTGGAGACTCAAAGAAGTAATAGCGCAAAACTTGAATAATATGATTCAACAAAAGTGCTTATTTTGCGAACATAATTGGAAATCGAGAAACATGCATCAACGATATATAGAGGTAATGCTTATAATGCAATTCAAGAAGAGATAGTTTATGCATGTTTCTCTTTGTCTTGTGCAACTCTAGGAGTGTTTGCCAATAGAGAGATTGAAGTATATAACGTAAATGACAAGGATTCAAACTCATGGACAATTACTTACTCCATTGTTGATGACACCTATTTGTGTGGATGCAAAAAGTTTGAGAGACTTGGTCTATTGTGCAGTCATATATTTTGTGTGTTGAAATATAAGTTTGTCAAGTGATACACGAGAAGTTGCGTGGAGGGAGATGGTTGAAGTCACAGTTTGTGAAGCCAATACATGGAGGTTTTTGTGATGATCAAGAAATACACCTTGTTGTGGACAAGAAGAAGATTGCATTTAAAAACTTGTATGCATTATTCATTGAAACAACACAAAGTATTGAAGGGAACATTGATCAAATTAATGCATTTGCTGCAATTATTGAAGAAGGTAAGAAGCAGCTTCTCGGAGAAGGTGTTGTTCTGTCTTCAACAGAGAAGAGAGCATTGATTGAGAACTTCGATGGCTCACAAGTTCCGAACTTTATGGAAGTTCATCCTCCTGATGTTGTTAGTACAAAGGGAAGTGGAGGTAGGAAGAAATCGAAGAAGGAGTCAGCAATGAAGTTAACAATGAAACCAGTTCGAAAGTGTGGAAACTGACATGAGATTGGACACCATGATTCTAGGAACTGCAAAAAGGTTACTAAGAAGGCAAATCAGAGGCAGTGAGGATTTGGACAGAAATAGTTCACTCTGTAGCCCTTTTAGAGCATTAATGACTCATTTTATTACACTTTTGAGTGAATTTTATCTCAATGCAAACTTGGTTTTTGTGTTAAGCTCAAGTGCGAATAAGTTCACTTTATATGTATTCGTTTTACTGCTTACAAGTCCAACGTTAATTGATATGCTTTATAGTGAAGTAAATATTGATTATAGTGTACTGTTTTTCCATATTAGTCAAGTATATGGAGAGCACAGTGACGTATATTGTGCATATAGTGAAGTATATTCTGCGTGCTTAGAGTGAAATATACTCTAACCGTGGAACACACCACTCTAACCATGTACTTACTTCACTGATGTGAACAAAATAGATCACTATAAGCAAATATCATAGAGACTTCACTCTAACCTTGGAACACGTCACTCTAAACATGTACTTACTTCACTAATGTTAACAAAATAGATCACTATAAGAAAATATCAAAGAGACTTCACTCTAACCTTGGAATACATCACTCTAAGCATGTTTTTACTTCACTGATGTGAACAAAATAGATCACTATAACAAAATATCAAAGAACACATCACTTTAAGCATGTACTTACTTCACTGATGTTAACAAAATAGATCACTATAACCAAATATCACAGAAACATCACTATAACCGTGAAAAACATCACTCTAAGTATGTATTTACTTCACTGATATGCACAATATAGATCACTATACGCATATATCACAGAAACATCACTATAACCATGGATCACATCACTCTAAGCATGTTTTTACTTCACTGATGTTAACAAAATAGATCACTATAAGCAAATATCACAGAAACATCACTCTAACCTTGGAAAACTTCATATAGTGAAGTAAATAGATACAACAGTGAAGTAAATAGTGAACAAGATATTAATGTAAAATAAGAACTGGCTATTGAATTTAAATGACGCTTTCTACAATAGTTCATGAACGCTTGAAGTTTACAATCATTTTTTCCACATCTATGTTCATGTTTTTCCTATATTCTTCATAATGCCTTGATGTTGTTGCTAAGTTCTTCAATGACTCATAGTTTGTTTCCGACAACATTAATGCGCTGCAATACTTTGTTCTTAGTCTTTGGAGTGTTCCCTTACTTCTTTTAGTTAATCCACATTTCCAATCTTGTTCCCGCTCACCATGATAACATTCCATATGTCTCATCAAAAAAACTCCACAATCTTCTACATTTGATGTTGTTCTCCAAGTCATTTTGAGCCTTTTTATGTTCACATCCGTTATTAATTTGCATTGCATGTGAAAACCCATTTTTGTCAAATAATGACAGAAATACACTCTCTGCAATATATCATCATGAATATCAGATGTAGTTCACTGTAAAGAGTATTCTACTTCACTATAATCACAAAAATACTTCACTAAATATCATGTATCCTTACCATAGTTTCAGGCATGCTAACATACTTGACTGTGATATCCTCATCGTCACCATTCTTTGAATTGTCAATCACCACTATACTTTTAGTGCTAAATCTGAAGCATATGGTATAGTAATGTTCCGCAGCACAAATTGGAAAGAACACCTACAAAGATAATAATAATAATTTCAGAATAAAAACAATTTGTGAATATAACAAAGAATCTATGGTGTTCAGTATTTACCAAATCTACGCCGGCCCCACTTGAAATACGGAATTTGTTTAACCTTATTTTCTAAATTGTCACAGAATCTATCAATTATGGAGATGATGTCGACCCCATCAGGCCGGTGAACAACTGTATACAGCTGAAAGATGAGACAAGTCAAATCTGTGAATATGATTAATAGTGAAGTGAACATGCTTTATAATGAACATATACCATGCAGTTAATTTTTCAAAATTTATACTATTCTTAGGGATGGGTATGTTGTGAAAAAGAGGCGCCTCGATGAAGATAGAGCCTTGTATTCTTTCATGTTATTCAAATAAGAAGCCAACGCGTTGATCACACCCACTTCGATTAGCGTGTGTGGCAACAGTGAACAAAATTATCTTTTTGTTACTATTACGACATCATCATCATACAATATTTTGTCCCTGTTCAAACATGTGTGTGTGTTAGCACATCTTTTGCATATTTTTCCTTCTAAATCAGAACTATAATATAAATCTTACTCATTTAATTCATATGTTATCATAATCCACAAAAAGATTTGTGACTCTTTCAAGTTAAACTTTATTTTTGCCTGGACCACTCTTTCATGGAATGGAGATCGCAATGCAGCGGATATTCTCTCCTCGGCTTTTGAACTTACCTCCATTTGTTCAATCCCAGCACTTGCCTGTCAGGGCAAGAATGAGATGAAAACTTCACTATATTGTGTATATACTTCACTATATAAGACATATAGTTCACTTGATATGTGTTAAAAGTGTTGGTGAATGGATGAGATATATCATTGTAGTACACTTACAAGGTCTGGATCGTAAACTATTAATTCGGTCGAAGGATTTTGGCTAGATTCATTCAATTCTGATTGAACATAGTCATCATCATCACCTAGCCTCAAGCACGCTTCTATTGCAGATGCAATTTGTGCATCCACAATGTCGTCCTATTTTCATAATAAGAAATTAAAATAGATCACTTTAACAAAAAATCAAAGAAACATCACTCTAACTGTGGAACACATCACTCTAACCATGTTTTTACTTCACAGATATTAATAAAATAGATCACTATACGCATATATCAAAGAAACATCACTCTAACCCTGGAACACATTACTATAACCGTGTTTTCACTTCACTGATGTTAACAAAATACATCACTATAGCAAAATATCACAGAAACATCACTCTAACCCTGGAACACATCACTATAACCATGTTTTCACTTCACTGATGTTAATAAAATGCATCACTATAGCAAAATATCACCGAAAACATCACTCTAACCCTGGAACATATCACTATAACCATGCTTTTACTTCACTGATGTTAACAAAATACATCACTATACCAAAATATCAAAGAAACATCACTCTAACCCTGGAACACATCACTATAACCATGCTTTCACTTCACTGATGTTAACAAAATACATCACTATAGAAAAACTCACAGAAACATCACTATAACCCTGGAACACATCACTATAACCATGCTTTCACTTCACTGATGTTAACAAAATACATCACTATAGAAAAAACTCACAGAAACATCACTATAACCCTGGAACACATCAATATAACCATGTTTTCACTTCAGTGATGTTAACAAAATACATCACTATAGCAAAAACTCAAAGAAACATTACTCTAACCCTGGAACACATCACTATAACCATGTTTTCACTTCACTGATATAAATAAAATGCATCACTATAGCAAAAACTCAAAGAAACATCATTCTAACCCTGTAACACATCACTCTAAGCATGTTTTTATACCTTCAACTGTGTGTTTTGTGATGCTGCTTTAGTTACATCTTCACAAAATTCATTTGTCTCCTGCAAATAGTGAAGTGTAATGTACCATAATGATAAAAACTCAAAAAAGTAAAAAAAATATTATGAATTAGTACACGACATCATACAAACTGTTTTTAGTTCACTCTGAATCAAATGTCAAGTGTTAAAACACAACAGACCACAATCAAATTGTTTACAATATCCATGGGTTTCTGTTCCAACTCTTCAACTTACTGGTTTCTTTCCCAAGTTAATATCAGGCAAAATTGATGTGCCTTCAGTCACTAATTTGCACGTTTCATCATGGGCTTGCATCATTTGTTTCCATGAGATCAATCCATTCTGGATCATCTTCTTGATCCTCTTCCATAGCTTGTGTCATGTTGTCAATTGGATTTGACATAGCTTGGCAACCTCCATACCCACCATCTTTAGTGCATTTATAGCTGCAACTTTGAAGCAATTGACGTCATTGCTACTTGCCGGAGCATCCTTCATATACTTCATCATTTTTGTAATAGCAGTTGCAGCTTCCCTTATTGAATTTTTTATTTCATTAGACGAAGGAGCTTCATCAGTTGAAGGGGGAGGCTTCATCAGTTGAAGGAGCTTCGGCTACTGGGAGAGTATTTCCAGTGGAAGGAGCTTCGGCTATTGGCAGAGTATTTCCAGTGGGAGTGGAAGGGACAGAGGCAGTGACAGTTATTGAATCCTTGTTGACGTATAAAGCTTCAATGGAGACCGGGTCGATAATACTTTCTACGCTTCCTCTGCCAATGATACCTCCATTATTGAATTCCATCTGACCTCTTTCCTTAAGAAGAGATGTTGTCCAGTTCCGGACAGTATGGAATCTTCTAACCACCAACCTCGTACAGTAGACAACCCCTATCTACGTAGCAAGCCTGCAAAAACAGATCAGTAATAAAATGCATCACAAACACTTCACTCTAACTTTAAATTACATCACTCTAAGCATGTTTTTACTTCACTATAAAGGATTGCTTAAAATATAAAACTCACCAATAGGAAAGTGATGGGTCCAGTGAATAGGGTGGATTTGTTCTTGACTTTCCAGCTATCATGTGCTGTGATTAGCATATCCAAAACGTAGCTGCACCAATTGTACTGCCTCACATTGGAAATGTTGCCAATATCGTCCAAAATACGTCCAAGACATTTTCCATTTACACCTGGTGAGATCAGAACATTGTCCAACAGAATAAGAAAAATTTTCTTAAACCACTCACCACCATCTAGATCACTATGAAGTTGCTCTTGCAAATCAGTTGGGTTTATTGAAAATTTGTCCTTATTCTTAGCCTTTGCAATGGTCTTCATGACATCATTTACGGCATGCTTCTTTTCCCTATTTATCCTCAGCTCTCCTCTTGGCAGTCCCAAGGTAGCTTGCACATCCTCCTCAGTGATGTGTAATGGTTGATCATCAATAAGTTTTATTCTGGAGCAGTTGTCTTGATTAAAATTTTTGAGAAGTGAAAATGTCATTTCAGCAGGAATACTTCTGATCTTGAAATGTACAAGCTGCCCAAACCCCATCTCTTCCAGAGCAGCTATTTGTTTTGAGTTCATTTTCTCAATGACATCAACAAGAACTTTCACCCCTATCTTTACAACTAGTTTAGGTCTTCTGATTTTAAACTGTTCATCAGAAACCATTTTTCTATTTCCTTTAGTCTGCTTCTTTCAAGCAGGCTGTTCTTCTTCATCATTGGTTTGTGACCTACCACGCTTGGAGGTTGGAAGACATAATACAAAAAAATTGGTTAAATTCATGAATAAACACTTAACATAGTTCAAGATTATACATGAATAACTCTGCCATATACATAATATATTACACTAAGATACTAAATAATTAAATAACTCACTCTGTGGTTTTTGTTTTTGTGGCCTATCATGTTTATTCTTGGACCTCACTTCAGGAGGAGTTTTAGTAACTTGTTTTCGAGGTCCATCTTCCCAATTCTTCGACCTTATTTCAGTAGAAGCTGCAGCATCTTCATGGATATGAGAAAAAAATCACTATAACAAAATATCAAAGAAATATCACTATAAACACTGGAACACATCACTATAACCATGTTTTCACTTCACTGATGTTAATAAAATACATCACTATAGCAAAAACTCAAAGAAACATCACTCTAACCCTGGAACACATCACTATAACCATGTTTTCACTTCACTGATGTTAATAAAATACATCACTATAGCAAAATATCACAGAAATATCACTCTAACCCTGGAACACATCACTATAACCATGCTTTCACTTCACTGATGTTAACAAAATACATTACTATATCAAAATATCACAGAAACATCACTCTAAACCTTAAACACATCACTATAACCATGCTTTCAATTCACTGTTGTTAACAAAATACATCACTATAGCAAAATATCAAAGAAACATCACTCTAACCCTGGAACACATCACTATAACCATGTTTTTCACTTCACTGATGTTAACAAAATACATCACTGATGTGTTCCATGGTTAGATCACATCACTCTAACCACAGAAACTACGGTGAATAAATTCAAACTTTAATGGTGAATAAATTATAAAGAAATTATTGTTAAAAGAATCGGGCAGCGAGATCTTTAATTTTTGCAGAGAGAGTTGTTCAACTGAATTTTAGGGGAGAGACTTTGAAGAAGAACGCAGAGTGAGAGAAATCTTCAACGGAGTAAATTAAGGAAGTTGTCATAACCAACAAAAATATTGTTTACCAAATTTACCCTTTTCGGTTTTTAATATAATTAAATTTAATGATTAAAACCACTAATTTAGGCCATAGGATGTAGGGAATCAACGGCTGAGATGAAGAAGGAAATAAGAGAAAATATGAGAAAAGGAAATGAATACATCCCCGTGATGATGTGTATAAAGTTAGTGTTTGTTTTGTGATATGTACACATATTTATCTTTTTTTAGGGAAGTTTGTGTAGCCTATATGAATCCTTTGTATATAACGCGAGATACATATTTAATAACTTGGGATTTTAACGCACGATGGATTTAGAGTTTCTTTCTTTAATACTCTCTCCTAAAATTTGTCACCTATTTCCATTTTCATTTGTTCCTAAATATTTGTCACCTTTCACTTTTACCATTTTTAGTAGTGAATCATACATTCCACTAACTCATTCACACTCACATTTTATTATAAAACTAATATATAAAAGTAGGACCCACATTCCACTAACTTTTTCAACCCACTTTCTATTACATTTCTTAAAACTCGTGCCGGGTCAAATGGTGACGAATTTGGGGGACAGAGGGAGTAAGTGTGAAAAAAATACTCCCTCCGTACCCCATTAATTGTCCACTTTTGCCATTTTCGTTCGTCCTCCATTAATTGTCCACTTTCACTTTTACAATAAATGGTAAGTACATCCCACATTCCACTAACTTATTCTACTTACATTTTATTATAAAACTAATAAATAAAAGTGAGACTCATATTTCACTAACTTTTTAACACACTTTCTATTATATTTCTTAAAACTCGTGCCAGAACTAAAATGGACAATTAATAGGGGACGAAGGGAGTAAAATAGATCGTGCATCCACGGGTGTGATACTAATTTATAATTTATTTATATTTAAATTAAAGCCAAAGTACTCTTTTTATTTAGTTATTGATCATTGATTGATGGCCCAAAAAGAACTAAAATATGGGGTCCAAAAAGAATTAAAATAAAAGTAATGAAGTAAAAGGAAAAGAGTTAAGGGCAAAATTGGTCCAGAACATATATCCATTTTACGATTTTGGTCCTAGATATTATCTTTTGAATTTTCGCATCCCGAACATTTCATCTCGGATCACAATTGGTCCTAAACTAATAGTTCCGTCAATTTTTTTTAAAGGTTAACGTTTTTAACCCGATTTTAACCAATTTTTTAAGCTGTTAAATATGATTACTTACTCCCTAATTATATTACTTAATTATTTTAATAAATTACTATCATTTAAGCAATTGGGTTAAAATGATAGCAATTTATTAAAATAATTAAGTAATATAATTAGGGAGTAAGTAATCATACTTAATAGCTTTAATTGGTCAAAATAGGGTTAAAAACGTTGACCGTTAAAATATGACGAAACTGTTAATTTAGGATCAATTGGATCCGAATTGAAATGTTCGGGATGTAAAAAATTTAAAAGATAATGTATAGGACCAAAATAATAAAATGGGGGTAATTACATGTTTCATACAAAATGTTTTACCTTTGTTTCAATTTAGTACAAAAAGTATTAAGTTTACATATTTCATACAAAAAGTTACAGTAGTGTTTTAAATTAATACATTCCGTTAAGTCATTGCTAACACCGTTACTTCCAATTACATTATACATACAAAAAGTTTCATCAATGTTTCAAATTTGTACAAAAAAATTTAAATTAAAACTTTCCATTAATTATTTCAAACACAGTTATTTTTATTACTCAAAAAATGAAAAACACATAGAAAAAAATCACAACTCTTCACCATCAAATTAGCGAATTGCATTTTATAGTCGAGGCTTTCTCATGTAACAATGGAGAATACAACTAAAAATATATTGAATCTTTTTTGTAAAAAATTAAATATTGACTTATTGACTCTTTGAAGCTCAAATTAGTCATTTTGTAAGATGAAATATGGACTTATTTTATACTGTGTCCTATAAAGAATACAAATAGAGTATATTGAGGGAAAAGATTTTTTAAAACCGCGATCAATTGCTGGAAGAATTAATATTGACTATTATTTTTTAGAGTGATTAATTGTATTAAATCTCTAATTATTCTTTTATTATGATGATAAGTTGGACAAATTATAAATTAATTAACAATATTTAAAATATTTAACGGAATGTATTAATTTAAAATACTAATATAAATTTTTGTATGAAATATGTATTCTTAATACTTTTTGTACTAAATTGAAATAAAGGTAAAACATTTTGTATGAAACGTATAATTATCCCAATAAAATGAGTATACTTTGTTCAAATAAAAATGAAGTGAAGGACGTTGCACTCTCTCTTTCAAATCAAAATTCCCATTTTCCCCTTGCAGTTTCTCTTTCAAATCAAAATTCCCATTTTCCCCTTGCAGTTTCTCTTTCAAATCAAAATTCCCATTTTCCTTGCACTCTCTTTCTACAATCATGAACTAAAATTAAGGTGGCTCTCCGACTTCCTCCATCAATTCTCTCCCGCTGGCGATTGGCCAATTCGCCGTCCAGCCTACCGTCCCCTCTTTCCTCCCTCTCACGGAATCGGACCCATCTGTGTTCGACGCGACTCAGTGGGTCTGGGTTATCTCGAGTGCAAAGTACCACGATGGATTCTGTCTTTGACTACGCCAATTACTCTATGAAATCTTCTTTTTGGAGGAATGTGGTGCATGAAATGTAGTGAGGAGTAAAGAATAAACGCTGAGGTGGATATTAAATAAACACGTAAGCATGGATGCATGCATGCGTGGGGAAAATACGGATCAAATCATCACGCGTTGTAGTCCTTATTTGTTATTCTTAGTTTGTTAGATCTGAGATCGAGTTTGTTATTTGTAATTCACAGCTATATAAGCTGAGGTCTTTGAGTTGTAACAGATTATTATTGAATATTAATGCAAAATTCCCCTGTTCCCTCTTCTCTACTAACACCGCGTAGCTCAATTCGCGTGGGTGCTATTCCGGTCACCGTTCTTACCTCCGGCGACCCCAATACCGCACCAAGTGGTATCAGATTCACTGATCCGGAATCTGTGATGGTGGAGACACGCTCCGGCGATCTGCGCCGTCTGGAGGAGCTCCTCACGACCGCCATGGCGGACTTTTCTGCGAAGATCGCCGATGCTGATCGTCGGCGCGAGGAGAGCGATAAGCTGCGCGATACCTCCGATGGAGGTCGCGATCTGACCATGAAGGAGTTGCGTGAAGAAATTCTCGCCATTCAGCTGCAGCAGAACGAGATGATGTCTCGCTTTCATCCCGCGGCGGCTGGCGCGTCAACTGGTCCGTTCGGGCCGAATGGTGCTCCGCAGCGTCCTCAGTACTTTGCCACTCGTCAATCGAAGGTGGGTTTTCCGATTTTCAATGGTGAGGATCTGACGGGGTGGATTTTGCGGTGCGACCACTTCTTCACGGTGGATCTAACACCGGAGGAAGCGAAGGTGCGTCTGGCGGTGATCAACTTTGAGGGCCGCGCCCTTCAATGGTTTCAAAATTGGTCTAAGTATCATGATCGCCCAATGTCTGCTCCATGGCCGCTATTCCTTCAGGCGTTAGAGGGCAGGTTCGGCGATCAGCTCCTGGGGGATCCGATGACGGAACTTTTAGCTCTCAAACAAACAGGTTCGTTTGCCGATTATCACGATCGTTTTGAACTACTGCTTGGTCGTGTTTCACTTTCGGAATCTTATGCTATTAGCCATTTCATAAATGGTTTGAAACCATTTGTTCAAAAAGCGGTGCGCATGTTTATGCCGCAAACTCTCGTACATGCGTATGCCTTGGCTCGTTTACAAGATCTGTCCAATCCTCCGCGTGAAGGGTATTCTCAGGGTTCTAAACGGTTTGGCCCGGTTGATTCTAAGCCTCCCCACGTTTCTAATCCGCTGCTCCCTACACCTACTATGCCGGCTGTGAAAAACAGGAGACTACTGACCGAAGAGGAAATGGCGGATAAGAGAGCTCGGGGGTTATGTTATGGCTGCGATGAGAAGTTTGACAGGGGACACCGCTGTGCGAGGAAGCAATTGTACTTGTTGGAGATCGACGAGGGTGTGCGGATGATGGAAGCTGATGAGGAGGTTAGTGCAGAGGACTCTATGGAAGAGGAGAATCCTCTTATTTCCATTCATGCTCTCAGTGGTTCTTCATCTAGGGGGTTTAGGACGATGCGTGTTACGGGTAGAGTTGGGCAAAAGGCTGTGCATATACTCATTGATTCGGGTAGCACGCATAATTTTATGGATGTCCATTTGGCTAAGAAGGTGGGTCTCCACCTCACTCCAGTTAGCCCTGTGATGGTGGATGTCGCGGATGGGAATAGGTTGGAGTGTAACTCGATGTGTAGGGGTCTGAAATGGTCTCTGCGTGGCACAATTTTCATCACGGATGTGCTCTTACTGCCTTTAGGGAATTGTGACATGGTGCTCGGTATTCAATGGTTGGAGACTTTGGGTATTATACAATGGGATTTCAAAAATCTCACAATGGACTTTCATTTGGATGGCCGTAGACATACCTTGAGGGGAAGCCAAAGTGAGCACAAGGTGCACACTGTTTCTGAGAAACATATGAATAAATTACTGGCTTATGGTGAGGGTGTTCAGTTGTGTTGCATCCAGGTCAATAATGAAGGTAATGTTGACTTAGTGACTGTCAAGAATACTGAGGAACAGTCCAGTGAGCTCCCTGCCTCTATTCGCTCCTTCTTAAACTCTCAGACATCTGTTTTTGCCGAGCCTAGCTCTCTGCCTCCAATGCGCTCCCACAACCATAAGATAATTTTAATGCCTGGGGCTGCTCCAGTAAACTCTCGGCCTTATAGGCATTCAGCTATACAAAAAGATGTAATAGAGAAGCAAGTCTCTGATTTACTGCTGCAAGGCTTCATTCAGCCGAGTTCTAGCCCGTTTTCCTCTCCCGTTGTTTTAGTGAAGAAGAAGGATGGTACGTGGAGGATGTGTGTGGATTATAGACGGTTGAATAAACTGACCGTGAAGGATAAATACCCCATTCCACTGATTGAGGAACTTCTTGAAGAATTGAAGGGAGCAACTGTTTTTTCGAAGATTGATCTTCGAGCTGGCTACCATCAGATTCGTATGGAGCCTAATGATATTTCAAAAACAGCATTTCGCACTCACGATGGTCACTATGAATTTGCGGTGATGCCCTTCGGCCTTACCAATGCTCCCGCGACTTTTCAAAGTTTGATGAATGATATTTTTCGGCCATTCTTGAGGAAGTTCGTGCTGGTTTTTTTTGATGACATATTAGTCTATAGTGTGGATGTGGATACTCACTTGAGTCATTTGGAGCTGGTATTTGCTAAACTTAAGGAGCATTCTCTATTTGCTAAGGAGAGTAAGTGTGATTTTGCTAAGAATAAGATCGAGTATCTCGGCCATGTTATCTCGGCTCAAGGTGTTGCTACCGATCCTCAGAAATTGAGGGCCATGCAAGACTGGCCGACTCCTACTGATATTTCCAAGTTGCGGGGATTTCTTGGTCTAACGGGATATTACAGGAGGTTTATACGAAACTATGGCATTATATGTCGACCTTTAACGGATCTCCTCAAGAAAGATGCATTTAAGTGGGATAAGGCCGCTGATGCAGCTTTTGCTGAGCTCAAACTTGCGATGATCTCCCCTCCGGTTTTGGCCTTGCCGGACTTTTCTGTGCCTTTTATAGTGGAGACTGATGCCTCTAGCTTTGGAATAGGTGCGGTGTTGATGCAAAACCACCATCCCATCGCCTTTATCAGTAAAACGCTCTCTGCTAAACATAGAAGCCTCTCGGTTTACGATAAGGAGTTGTTGGCTATTGTTTTCGCGGTCACCCACTGGAGTCACTACTTGAGCCACCAACCTTTTGAGGTGCGGACGGATCATAAGACTTTAAGTCATTTATTGAATCAGAAGCTAACCACACCTGGCCAGCTTAGTTGGCTATCCAAGTTGATGGCATTTGACTTCGAAATCACTTACAAAAAGGGCGTGGATAATGTAGTAGCGGACGCCCTCTCTAGAGTTCATTCTTCGGATATATTCTGTATGGCAATTACCTCGGTTTCCACTGACATTTATCCTTTGATTGAGGCTACTTGGACCTCCGATCCCACACTGAAATCTACCATTTCTGTTTTGCAGCAGACCCCCTCGACTGCATCCAAATTTTCTTGGATAGGCAACCAACTGCGGCGAAAAGGTCGTTTAGTAGTTGGTAATGATCATGCCTTGCGACTTAAGATTATACACTTGTTCCACAATTCCAGTTCAGGGGGACATTCAGGCATTTTGGCTACGTACAAGCGGCTCTCTTCTCTATTCTATTGGCCGAACATGGAAAAGCAAATCAGAAATTACATACGCGAATGTGATATTTGCCAACGTTTCAAGTACGATCCTAGTGCGTACCCAGGCCTTCTACAACCACTTCCTATCCCAGAAGAGGCTTGGTCTCAAGTGAGCATGGACTTCATTGAGGGACTTCCCCTGTCCCATGGGAAATCTTCTATATTGGTTGTGGTCGATCGGCTAACGAAATATGGCCACTTCATCGGTCTTACACACCCTTACTCCGCTCTTACGGTGGCCCAGGCCTTCCTAGACTATGTATTCAAGCTTCATGGGTTGCCTACGGTCCTTATTAGTGATAGGGATAAGGTATTTCTTAGTAACTTTTGGTCAGATTTTTTCAAGCTTCAAGGGGTCGAACTTCACATGTCGACGGCCTACCACCCTCAATCCGATGGCCAAACGGAGGTGGTTAATCGTTGTTTGGAGACGTACTTGAGGTGTATGTGTGGTGATCAACCCACTGATTGGAGCAAATGGTTGAGCCTCGCTGAATTCTGGTACAACACGTCATTCCACTCGGCTATTGAGACCACCCCATTCGAGGCTTTGTACGGTTATTCCCCTCCCCTTCACCTTCCTTATTTTCGGGGGGATTCAGCGGTCCATGATGTCAATGAGAGTTTGTTAGCTCGTGAGGCAATGATTGAGGTCCTCAAGCATCATTTGGGCCGGGCACAACACCGCATGAAACAGCAACATGATAAACACCGCTCTGATCGGAAGTTCGCGGTCGGCGATTGGGTTTACTTGAAGTTGCAGCCCTATCGTCAGAACACCTTGAGGGACCGCCAGTTTCAGAAGCTCAGTCCTAGAATCTTTGGTCCGTTCAAGGTGGTGGATAAGTTTGGGGAGGTTGCTTATAAACTACTTCTTCCCCCTGATTGCAAGATCCATCCAGTTTTTCATGTTTCTCAGCTCAAGAAGAAGATGGGGCCTCTCTCGCAGCTCCACGGTACTCTGCCTACTGCGGGCAACTCCACATTTCTGGAGCCTGCTCAAATCCTCGAGCGTCGGCTGGTTAAAAGGGGTAATCGGCCGGCCACTCAAGTCCTTGTTCATTGGGCTAATTCCTTCCCGGAGGATGCTACATGGGAGTTCCTTCATGATATTCAGGAACGGTTTCCACACTTCCAACCTTGAGGTCAAGGTTTCTTTTGAGGGGGGGGGAGATTTGGTGCATGAAATGTAGTGAGGAGTAAAGAATAAACGCTGAGGTGGATATTAAATAAACACGTAAGCATGGATGCATGCATGCGTGGGGAAAATACGGATCAAATCATCACGCGTTGTAGTCCTTATTTGTTATTCTTAGTTTGTTAGATCTGAGATCGAGTTTGTTATTTGTAATTCACAGCTATATAAGCTGAGGTCTTTGAGTTGTAACAGATTATTATTGAATATTAATGCAAAATTCCCCTGTTCCCTCTTCTCTACTAACACCGCGTAGCTCAATTCGCGTGGGTGCTATTCCGGTCACCGTTCTTACCTCCGGCGACCCCAATACCGCACCAGAATGGTGCTGGAGATGTGCTACCTTGAAGCTTCCAGAATTGGTGGGGTGGAATTGGGTGTTTGTCTCTCTCCTGGGATAGGCATGAATTTTGCTATGGGCCAGATGACTGAGTTGCTCACTAGGTCCACTTTCTTGAATCTTTATTTACCTTTCGAAGTAATGAATTAATAGTATGAAATATTTTAATGTTGGACTGTATTAAAGAGGTTGAAATTGGTGTTAGAAATTGATAGCTGCAATTAACTCTTGCCTCTTAGCTTCAGTTTTCTCATATAGTAGTAATATTTTTCCTTTAAATGCTAATAAACTTATTTATATCCACTGAACATATTTTTGATTCATGGGATATGGATATTTGAGCAATCTCTGAAAAAAAGCAAATTAAAAAAAAAAAAAATTCAAAACTGCAACGGGGAATTACATAATCTAGAAAACTGGGACATAATTAAAGCACAGACACATCATAGTTGGCGGCGATGTATATTTAGTGAAAATAATCAACAAGATGCTATTCATTTGGTAATTAATAAGGATTTTGATGTCAATAAGGATTATTTGTACACTTACATTTGAGGATGTGGAGTTCTGATGTCTCGAAAGAAAGAGGTTTATTAGCATATCAAAAACCTCTTTTATGTGCTAGCCCCGGCAGATGTAACATTTTTTGTGCAGAAAGAAGATTGATAAAAAACATAAGTAATCAATAATATGACACTGGCACGATCTGTTTATCTCTTCTAGATTTTAATGTTCTTTTCGTTTTATTAATGACATGCACCTTAATGTGCAGTTGGCAGGTCTTAATATCAATGCCAGCTGGGGAAAAATTGGATCTACCTTATTCTCTGAAGGAAGTAGAAGAAACACCTCTTGATCAGGTTAGTGGCTGACTACTGATTACTTTTAATCATGAGTACCTATTCATTTTTACTCGTGCCTCTTTCTTTGGATATGCCATTGTTTAGTTATTGCTTGCTAATCTAGCAAGTGTGACTGTTAGTTAATAGCCAACCCATTCCTCAAATTTGTTAAACTATTTGCATAACTGATTTAGATAATGCTCTTAAGCTAAGATCTCTTTTTTTTCTATCGTGAGTTTCCCCTTACATTTTAGCTTTAATGCATCATTCCTATGGAATATTCATTGCTAGACTTATCACATACTCACATGTACTAGACTTGTCACATACTCACATGTACCTTTTTTTCTTGTTTATGGATCTGTTTCCATGTTATCATTCATCTAAATTACATGTTGATTATGCAGGAACTGGAATTTGTAGGGGAGCTTCCAGAGAAGGTTTCTTGCTATCAAGGAGTATTTTATAATTATTTGAGCATAGGTTTGTGTTTGAATGCTAAACTTTCTCTTTAATTTTGATTCGAATTTTGCTTATATTGTATGCTGCAGCCTACATGTATTATAGTTTCCCTTATCCACACACCACGCCAATACATATGGACATGCAGTAGTCACCACAAAAATCCTCCCTCGATCTCTGCCTTTCCAATGTCCTCATGATTTTCAGTGATTGGTTTTGTTGGGAACCAATTTATTCCAAATTTGATCTTTATCGGTTTTATAGTTTTCAATTCTCATACAAGACTTTCATTGATTTTGTCGTCTTCATTATGATATGTATTTTTGGCATTGTGTAACTCTCCATTAGATTTTTATCTTAAGTTACTTAAGTTTTCATAAGCATATATTTAGCCAAATGTAGGTTGTGTTATTGTATTAAAATGGCATGCATATTGCTTCTTTAATAAGTTGAAAATGTGTATTAAAATGGCATGCATATTGCTTCTTTAATAAGTTGAAAATGTAAGCTAGAGAATTGAATGTGCTAGTAGATAGATGATTCAAAGAAGTTGCTTATCTAGTGTTATGTATATACACTCAGACTTCTTATGAAGCACTAACCTTTCTCTCTGCAGGAAATCAGGCAACAGTAGGGCAGAAAGTGTGGAAAGAAACTTGGAAGGGTTAGAAAATAAGAGCAAAATGTGGAGAAAAGAAGAAAAAAAGTAGAAAAAAGGGGAAGCAGATAAAAAGAAAAAAAGAAAAAAGAAACAAAAAAAGAAAAAAAGGAAGCAGATATGTGGGAAAAAAAGAAAAAAACAGAGAGCATAATTAAAGAAAGAGTTCCATGAAAATGTGAAGAATAAGCTATGGGAGGAAGACGACGATTTGGCGATGCTTCAACTTGAAGCACTTCTGGAAGAGAAATCATGACCGGAAAATGAGAATGCAAACTTGACTAGTGAAAACCAGTACCAGCATCAGCTAGTGGAGTACCCTCGATCAACAGATCCGAAATTGCATGAAAATAAGGCTGCCAAATCTTCTTTCAGGGTATGTTGTCTCGTGTAGTTTCTTCCCAGTATCTACATCCGTAGTGCCATTGTTTTTTAGGCTGAAAGTGCTACTGACAAGGCAGAATGTAAGTTCATCAATTTCCTAGCATTGCCAAATTTTTCCAACACTTATGTCCTTAAAAGTTGTTCTTATTGCCGTGAAATTTGTCAGCTGCTTGATTTATAGATTCTTAATGTTTGGCTCATTTTATGTATATATACTCAGATTTCTTAGGAAACACTAACCTTTCTCCCTGCAGGGTTTTTATTAAAGAGGAGTATGAAAACTAATGGTTGGAGCTGCACATGGTTCGTGTTGAATGGATAAACAGGACAAGTGAGTTCCTTCACTTGCCCAACTACTTATAGAAGCAATGTCTTTTCATCACACTGGAGGTACTTTATGGCTGTGTGATACATATTTTACTGAGCACTCTCATTTTGTCCTAAAATATTTTTATATGCTACAAGAGCTTCTAAAGATGTTAGAAACTGGGGAATTTTAAATTATATTACAAAGACTAAGGAATCATACGGAGGACATATTAATAACTACCAATCAGAATGGAATTTCATTGTTGCATGTTGTGGAGCTATATGACTTGAACATGTTTTACCGGAATGATGTCGTACAGAACTCTTCATTATTCGAACTTCTGGTCCATCACAGTTCATCTTGATTGTCACTAATCTTATTTGAGCTCTATATTGTTGGCATTATGTTTTGAATCTGGATTATCGTACCTGTCCAGGGTTCTGGCTTGATTATGGTTTCTTTCTTTGAAGTCAATTACCCCAAGTTGCGTATGGTTTCCACCATTTACACAATGGAAAACCTTACCTTGCTCAAGGTCCTATTTCAAATAAGGTCCTATTTTTTTTCTTATTCATGAAATTAATAGGTGAAGAAAATAGAAACAGAAATTTATCTGCCAATCTGTCAAATTTTGTTATGTGTCTGAGTAATTTTATTTATTTTTTAAATAGGCACAAGAAATGTTGGAGTGATCAGCAAAGTAGATCAATCAGATCCAAAGGTTCTTGCTGCTGGTGGCTGTGTTCGTGGATGCCTTAGGGATCTCAACGGACACGGTAGGTTTCCGGTCCACCAACTGGAGTCATTCCACTTGGTACAAGAAATGTCTTATCGAGGAATTTTGGTTGGGTATGCTTTCATGTGTCCATGCTCACATTTCGTTTCTGCGAAGCTAGTCTCCTACAAGTCCTTATAAATCTTCAAAATTTCATTTTGCAGGGATGTTCATACCCATTTAATTGGAAATCATCTGTTAAAAGAACTCTTGATATGGTCGCCCGTGGTCCTACTGCTCATCTTGCCAGGTCTTCTCTTAGTTTGTTAACTTCAATGATCATTCATATAATGGGGTTGGTGCTTATATAGTGGAGTTGATGCAGTAATGTTTGTATGTTTGTGCCTGTGCTCCTTTGACTGGCATAGATTTAGTCAGTAGAGGGATGGATTGAGTAGGTCACAACTAGAGAAAGCAAAAATGTTTCACTTACACATTATAACAATTTATTTATTTGTTGGTCTAAAAAAAAGAAACTTGAAGATTAATATGGATTTTCTATCTAGATTAGCTCTGTGGGATATATTTTTGATTCATGGGAGATTAACATTTGAGCAATCTCTGAAGAAACGCAAATTAAAAAAAAAAAAAAATTAAAATGCTGCAAAGGGGAATTTCATAATCCTGGGAACTGGGATGTAAGTAAAGCACTGACACATCATAGTTGGTGTCGATGTATACTTAATGAAAATAATCAACAAGATGCTATTCATTTTGGTACTTAATAAGGATTTTGATGTCAATAAGGATTATCTGTACACTTGCATTTGAGGATGTGGAATTCTGATATCTTGAAGAAAAGGTTTATTAGAATCTCATAAACCTCTTTAATGTGCTAGCCACGGCAGATGTAACAATTTTCTGCAGAAAGAAGATTGATAAAAAGCATAAGTAATTAATAATGTGACACTGGAAGGATCTTTTTATCTCTTGTAGATTTTGATGTTCTTTTCTTCTTATTAATGACAGGCAGTAATTAACCTTTCTCCCTGCAGGAAATCAGGGAACACTAGGGCAGAAAGTGTGGAAAGAAACTTGGAAGGGTTAGAAAATAAGAGCAAAATGTGGAGAAAAGAAGAAAAAAAGTAGAAAAAAAAGAGGAAGCAGATATGTTGAAAAAAAAAGAAAAAAAAAAGAAACAAAAAAGAGAAAAAAAGGAAGCAGATATGTGGGAAAAAAAAGAAAAAAACAGAGAGCATAATTAAAGAAAGAGTTCCATGGTCATACCCATTTAATTGGAAATGTTCAAAATTTCATTTTGCAGGGATGTTCATACCCATTTAATTGGAAATCATCTGTTAAAAGAACTCCTGATATGGTCTCCCGTGGTCCTACTGCTCATCTTGCCAGGTCTTCTCTTAGTTTTATATAGTGGAGTTGATGCAGTAATGTTGTATGTGTGTGCCTGTGCTCCTTTGACTGGCATAGATTTAGTCAGTAGAGGGATGGATTGAGTAGGTCACAGCTAGAGAAAGCAAAAATGTTTCACTTACACATTATATATTGACATTCATGTGATTATAACAATTTATTTATTTGTTGGTCTAAAAAATGAAACTTGAAGATTAATATGAAGTTTCTATCTAGATGCAAGACTTTCATTGATTTTGGCGTCTTCATTATGATATGTATTTTTGGCATTGTGTAACTATCCATTAGATTTTTATCTTAAGTTACTTAAGTTTTCATTAGCAAATATTTAGCCAAATGTAGGTTGTATTATTGTATTAAAATGGCATGCATATTGCTTCTTTAATAATTTGAAAATGTAAGCTAGAGAATTGTATGTGCTAGTAGATAGATGATTCAAAGAAGTTGCTTATCTAGATTTATGCATATACACTCAGACTTCTTATGAAGCACTAACCTGTATCCCTGCAGGATTTTTGTAATCCGGCAACACTAGGGCAGAAAGGTTGGAAAGAAACATGAAGGATTAAAATAAGAGCAAAATGTGGAGAAAAGAAGAAAAAAAGAGGAAGCAGATATGTGGAAAAAACAGAAAGAGAAGAAAAAAAAGAAAAAAATTGGTGAAACAGATCTAGAAAAAAAGAAAAAAAAACAGAAAAAGAAGAAAAAAGGGGAAGCAGATATGTGGAAAAAAAAGAAAAAAAAGAAAAAAAACAGAGAGCATAATCAAAGAAAGAGTTCCAAGAAAATGTAAAGAAAAAAGTAGCCAGAATAAGCTGTTGGAGGAAGACGACGATTTGGCCAGGCTTCAACTTGAAGCACTTCTGGAAGAGAAATCAAGACCGGAAAATGAGAATGCAAGCTTGACTAGTGAAAACTAGTACCACCATTAGCTAGTGGAATACCCTTGCTCAACAGATCCAAAATTCCATGAAAATAAGGCTGCCAAATCTTCTTTCAGGGTATGTTGTCTAGTGAAGCTTCTTCCCGGTATCTACAGCCGTAGTGCCGTTCTTTTGTAGGCTGAAAGTGCTAGTGACAAGGCAGAATAGATAAATAAACTAAGAAATATAATCAGTTCAAAAGGAGGTCAAGTGAAGGGTGAATCTAGCCCTCCATTGCACCAAAGTCTTTCTGATGGGGACCTCTCTAGAAGTTTTATTTTTTCTACCTTCTTTTTCTCTTCGTCAACTTATGCTTAAGTTTTCTATCTCAAAATGTTTTTCAGTGCTTGAACTTACATAAGCTGGTAGTTTGATCCTCTATTTAGTTAGTCTATTCTCGTATTTTATTCTGTTCCAAAAGTAAAAACAGTTTTTTGTACACTCCAATGCACAAAAATTCCTATTTAAGAGAAACCATGGTGCGTATGAAAAGTTACTGCAGTCTTTAGGCCTTCACCTAGTTGTGTCTGAACTTGAGCTAGTTACTTTCTATGCACTCTGCAGATATGGCGAGATTAGAGAAGTTTGGCTAGATGGTGCAAAGGGTGAAGGGGAGAAATAAATGCAGTACTTCTTTGATGATTGGTAGTTTTATTCATCAACATGACAACATCAACCCAGGGCTGTCATATTCTCCGATGCTTGTCCAGACACAAGGTGGATTGGGGACGAGGCTGGCGTCACTGGGAGTACTTGTTGGTCTCTCTTCAACCGCACCAAAGGCATGATTGGCAACACTAGTAAGTCCACATCTCGACCGTTGCCCCCAATATTGAGGGATATGGTTCATTTGGAGGAATTGGGATATTAGATCACTATTCATATAATTGTTCCTCTTATCAAATGATGCTAATGATTGTTTATCATGGCCTACGGCCAAAGTATTCTGATTTTTAAGTTGGCTGATGGAATTTCTCTTCATGTCACAGTGTGTATGCTGAACATAGTGATGCAATATTGCTGGTTGTCATACCTGCTGCACAAGCTCCAGAAGTCGCATCAACTAAAACTATTAGAATTGCAAAGGGACTAGCTGGAGAATGTCAGTTTGCTATCCAATTTTTTCTTATTCGTAAAATTAAATGTGAATAAAATAGAAACACAACTTTATCTGCCAATCTGTCAAATTTTGTTATGTGTCATATTTATTTTTTAAATAGGTACAAGAACTGTTGGAGTGATCAGCAAAGTAGATCAATCATCATTAGATCCAAAGATTCTTGCTGCTGTGCAGTCTCTTTAGGTAAATCAAGGACCAAGAAGTACATCTAACATCCCCTGGGTTGCTGTCAGTCGGTCACTGTACCATCTGCTCAGTCAGGGAGCGTTGGAGCTGATAATTCTTTATAAAATGCATGTCGAGCTGAGAGTGAAAGTTTTAAATCTATACCTACTGGAGCACGTCAAGCTTGGGAGGTTAGCATTTGTGGAGATCCTCGCTCAAAAGATCTGAAATCACATGAAAATAAGGCTACGAAATCTTCTTTCAGGTTTGTTGTCTCGAGAAGCTGCTTCTGTCCTAGTTTTGTCTGGACGCATTGATTTTTTTTAATCAAAAACACCCATTGTGGGTGGGGGATTTAGGCAGACCCCAACCTGTAAATAAGATCAAAATATAACGTTCCGAAACACGATCCAAGCCCAAAAGTGACTAGGATCTAAAGACAGAACAAGAGCAAATAAATAGGAGATCCCACAAGACGGGTACCTCCGTGCTATCAGGACTAAACTAGAACTAGGATGGACAAAACGAAGAACTAAGAGAATAGTAACAAGAACCAACATAAGAACGAAATCAATTTCATTGCATCATATGCTAGAGTATGATGAACTATTTACGCCTATATTGATTAATGATTATTAATATTGATATTAATCGTGTGACTACTGTAGGCTCCGGGACAAGTCCCAAGTAGTGCAGGACGAACTTTTCAGGCTTGGTGAACTGATGGTTCATTGTTCAGAGGGTATAAGAGCTTTAGCCCATGACCTTTGCCGTGAATTTGAGGACAAGTTCCTCCATCATATCACAACTGGAGAGGTAATGCTCTAAACTAGGGAAAGGACTTGTATGCCATTTTATAATATTTTGCTCTAAATATGATTATGTTACAATATGCCATAGCTAACAGAACTCTGATGGATCTTCCAGCGTGAGATCTATTGTTGTTCTTAATCTTCCTGGCTATGGAAGTGGAAGAAATCCATGGGGCAAGCTAAAGCTAGATTATGTAGAGAAGGTACTTAAAAATCCACAGTTTATAACTTCAGCTGATTATGAAAATAGCATTATTCTTTTCTGTTTTGTGTTCAAGAAAAGTATATATTATGGCTTGCTTGAGTGCAGGATTAATTTTATATTCACAATATTTTTCTAGAAATGTGTTTTCTACAGTAAAGGCTCCTGGGTTTTAGATATTTACCTCCAAATCATTACTATTCTTGAACATATACATTCTGATTTCTGTCTTTTACTGAGAGATGTTAAATTTATTTTTTTCACCCTACAACCAGCTTTCAATGGCGCTTCATGGTTTCATTCTTCACATTAAAAACGGAAATATTTTGTGGGGTACTTTTTAGATGGCGCATTTCGTCCTATTAAATGTTACAGTATTCCTTGAAAGCTTCACTTTCAAATGTAAGTTTTAAAATAGCTAAGACATTAAGTAAAAAGTGAAACTAAAAAAGAACATTTCTTTGGAGATTGCAGTAAGTGGTTGCACAACAACGGTGGAAAGGGAAAGATCCCCCCTCCTCTCCTGGTTTTTTGGGAGATCAAGGCCTAGTTAGTTTTATATAATACATATTCCGGTGGCTTCTGCGTCTCCTCTACAGTGATGCCTAGAAATGATCTCTGTTGAGAATGTAGATATTATCTCAAAATGTTTTCCAGTTCTTGAATTTACATAAGCCGGTGGTCTGATCCTCTATTTAGTTAGTCTATTCTCGTATTTTATTCCGTCAAAAAGTACAAAACAGTTTTCTAAACACTCCAATGCACAAAAACTCCGATTTAAGTGAAGCCATCCATTGTGGTGCAAATGAAAAGTTACTGCAGTCTTTAGGCCTTGACCTAGTTGTGTCTGAACTTGAGCTATTTCTTGCTATGCGCTCTGCAGATATGGCGAGATTAGAGAAGTTTGGCTAGATGGTGCAAAGGGTGAAGGGGAGGATTAAATGCAGTACTTCTTTGATGATTGGTTTAGTTTCATTCATTAACATGACAACATCAACCCAGGGTTGTCATATTCTCCAATGCTTGTCCGGATACAAGGTGGATTGGGGACAAGGCTGGAGTCTCTTGGAGTACTTGTTGGTCTCTCTTCAACTGCACCAAAGGCATGATTGTCAACACTAGTAAGTGCACATCTCGACCGGTGCCCACAATATTGAGGGATATGGTTCATTTGGAGGAATTGGGATATTAGATTACTATTCATATAATTGTTCCTCTTATCAAATGATACTAATGATTCTTAATCATGGCCTAGGGCCAAAGTATTCTGATTTTTAAGTTGTCTGATGGAAATTCTCTTCATGTCAGAGTGTGTATGCTAAATGTAGTGATGCAATATTGCTGGTTGTCATACCTGCTCCATAGAATCAAGAAATTGCATCCGCCAAAGCTATTAGAATTGCAGAGTAACTAGATGGAGAATGTAAGTTTGGTATCCAATTTTGTCTTGACTAATTAATGGGAAGAAAATAGAAATAGAACATTTTTCTGCCAATGTGTTAAATTTTGTTATGTCTCCGAGTAACTTTTATTTATTTTTTATATAGGTACAACAACTGTTGGAGTGATCAGCAAAGTATATCATTCATCATCAGGAATCTAACCTAGAAGATGTTGCAAAAGATGAGGAAACTCATCATCAAAAGAGCTCTAAATATAAAAAGAAAATGGTCCAGATTCGGGGAAAGCACCCAGTCTAGTATTCAAGATAACAAGTAGAGTTCCATGTAAGACAGTCCTGAAATGTACCAAAAATATTGCTGCATTCTCTTTCTGAAACATATTGCAAATTCAGCTTATAGACAGCTAAATAGAGCTCCCTGATATCTACATCCCATAGTGCCGTTGTTTTGAAGGCTGAAAGTGCTACTGACAAGACAGAATGGATAATCAAACTATGAAGTATGCAATTCATCGCTTATTGAAGCTTGTTTTTAGAAAAGCAAAAGAAAGGGTGTTATATCTCTTGATTGAATCTATTTAAGCAAACTTTATAGCTGACAGGTGCAAGTCTTAGGTGGGGAGAAGTTGATATGTTCTTTCTGTTTTACAGAGATCATCTAAAAATATTATCTCATGCATAAAAAATTTTGTATTTGCAACACATGAGGTTAGTATCTAATTTTTTTTATCTTCTTGGTTCGGCAGCTCCACCAGTGATATTGATTGATTTTCCCGGAGCAGATAAGGGAAATGTATATGATTCATTGGTGAGTAACTTCTTAACAAGATTTTATTTCAATTGTATTGATTGAGTGGAATACACTGGAATTTAATAGAATTTGCAGTTGCACTTTTGTTGATATGCATACTGCAGTTGCAGTTTCGTTGAACAATTGATAATGCTTTAGTCATAATGAATTTTTACCTTCTTACTCTTACTGAATGATACTAATGATTGTTAATCATGGCCTAGGGCCCAAAGTATTTTAATTTTTTATTTGTCTGATGTCATTTCTCTTCATTTAAATTGTGTATGCTGAATGTAGTGTTGCTATATTGCTCATTGTCATACATGCTGCACATGCTCCACCAGAAGTTGCATCAGCCAAAGCTATTAGAATTGCAAAGGAAAACTAGATGGAGAATGTCAGGTTGCTATCCAATTTTTTCTTATTCATGAAAGTACGAGGTGAAGAAAATAGAAACAGAACATTATCTGCCAATCTGTCAAATTTTGTTATGTGTCTAAGTAATTATATACCATATTTTTTAAATAGGTACAAGAGATGTTGGAGTGATCAGCAAAGTAGATCAATCTGATTCAAAGATTCTTGCTGCTGTGCAGTCTCTTTTGGTAAATCAAGGGCCTAGAAGTACATCTGACATCCCCTGGGTTGCTGTAATTGGTCAGTCGGTTGCTGTAGCATCTGCTCAGTCAGGGAGCGTTGGAGCTGATCATTCTCTAGAAAATGCATGGCGAGCTGAGAGTAAAAGTTTTAAATCTACACTGACTGGAGCACTAAAAGTAAGTTTGGGAGGTTAGCATTGTGGAGACCCTCGCTCAACAGATCCGATATCACATGAACATAAGGCTACGAAATCTTCTTTCAGGTATATTGTCTCGAGAAGCTGCTTCTGTCCTAGTTTTGTCTGGACGCATTGATTTTTTTAGTGCATCATTTGCTACAGTATGATGGACTATTTACGCCTATACTGAATATTGATTATTGATATTGATATTGATCGCGTGACTACTGTAGGCTCCAAGGTAAGTCCCAAGTAGTGCATGATGAACTTTTCATGCTTGGTGACTGATTGTTCACAGTTCCGAGGGTATAAGAGCTTTAGCTCTTGAACTTTGCCGTGAATTTGAGGGCTAGTTCCTCCAGCATATCACAACCAGAGAGGTAATGCTCTGAACTCAGGGAAAGGACTATATGCACATCTATACACACGTATACATATAATGTATCTCTGAGGTGGAATGATGTCCCATGGAACTCTTCATTATTCGAACTTCTGGTCTATCACATTTCATCCTTATTGTCATTATCTTTATTTGAGCTATATATTGCTGGTATTATGTTTTGAATCTGGATTTCCTTACCTGTCTAGTGTTTAGGCTGTGATGTGGTTTCTAGCTTTGAAGGAAATTTTCCCAACTGGATCAATCAACTACCTCTGGATAAACATTTCGACATCAATAAAGTTAAAAGAGTTCGTGTTTCAATTAGTTTTGTCATTTTGAGTATGAGTTTTAATGCCTCGTGTTTGTATTAACGCTTTTAAGTTGAACCAGATTGTGCTCGAAGCAGATGGTTACCAACCATATCTTATCTCTCCTATAAAGGACCGAGGTCATTAATTAAAGGTGTATTGTGCTAGCAAAAGAATCTTCACACCTATGTGTCGATGAGGTAAATATACATTGGTTCTTTCACCTATTGAGTCTATTGTGCTTGTAGATGTATTTGATTAACAATTAACTTTATTACCTTTTGTAGGTACTCCGGGTTCTAGTTGATATTCTCTCCCCTTCTGCAATTCCACAACAGGCTTTGGAAGATGTCCTCCTTTTAAGCGCGAGGTGGATGAGATGCTTTTACTTCATTTACTGTCGACATTATGTGTTATTTATTTTATTAGATCTTCATTGGGCATTCTTTTGTGAAACTTATGCAGGTTATAGCAATTGCCATAACTGGTTTGGAAATATTCAAGAACGAAGCTAAAAACATTGGGGTTGCACTTGTTGACATGGAGCATGCATATGTTCCGCCTCTACATTTCATACGTCTAATGCAGAGGAGGTGAGTACCGCAACTGATTTAGTACTACTTTCTCCGCATTTGAATCTATATTCTTTTATTTTTACTATCTTTGATTGTGCATCCCTAATGCATATGACAATTTCCAGCAAGGGTGGTTCTGCACACCATGCTACAGTTATCCATGTTTAAGGTTGGTTTTGTGTGACATTCTTGTAACTGACCATTAAACATTACTTCTTGAGTCCCTCTCTGAATATTTTCAAGATTTGTCACCGTATCCACCATGCTAACCAGCTAACTACAAGATTGTCAGTCTTGCACAAGGTGGTTCTTTATCATTGAAATGTCATCTGAGCTCTTTATTAGCAGTGGTTTTGGTTGCATGAAGAACTTTATTATACACCCTCCGTCCCACAATAGGAGTCATATTTGGTGTGGGAACGGTTTTTAAGAAATGTAAAGAAAAGTGGATTAGAAAAGTTAGTGGAATATGAGGTCCACTTTGTTATATTGGTTTATTAATAGAATGTGAGTGAAGTGAGTTAGTGGAATATGAGGTCCACATTATGCCATAACTAACCGAATTCTGATGGATCTTCCAGCGTGAGATCTATTGTTGTGCTTAATCTTCCTAGCTATGGAAGTGGAAGAAATCCATGGGGCAAGTTAAAGCCAGATTATGTAGAGAAGGTACTTAAATAATCCACAGCTTATAACTTCAGCTGTTTATGAAAATAGCATTATTCTTTTCTGTTTTGTGTTCAAGAAAGTACATATTATGGCTTGCTTGAGTGCAGGATTAATTTTATATTCACAATATTTTTCTAGAAATGTGTTTTTACAGTAAAGGCTCCAGGGTTTTAGATATTTACCTCCAAATCATTACCATGCTTGAACATATGCATTCTGATTTCTGTCCTTTACTGAGAGATGTTAAATTTATTTTTTTCGCCCTACAGCCAGCTTTCAATGACACTTCATGGTTTCATTCTTCGCATTAAAAACGGAAATATTTTGTGGGGTACTTTTTAGATGGCGCATTTCGTCCTATTAAATGTCACACTATTCCTTGAAAGCTTCACTTTCAAATGTATGTTTTAAAATAGCTTAGACATTAACTAGAAAGTGAAACTAAAAAGAACATTTCTTTGGAGATTGCAGGAAGCGGTTGCACAACAACAGTGGACAGGGAAAGATCCCCTCTCCTGTACTGGTTTTTTGGGAGATCAAGGCCTAGTTAGTTTTATATACTACATATTCTGGTGGCTTCTGCGTCTCCTCTGCACTGATGGTTAGAACTTATCTCTGTGTATGTAGGAATTCTATTTTATATCTAGTCCTAATTATATTTCTCTTAAACTTTTATTTGACCAATTTTATTTGATCGCTCGACGAGGATTTTATGGATTACAAGATGATGAATCTTTTATTCATTTTTTTCTCATTTTCTCATTCTTCCTCCTTTTTGTTTTGTTAGAGGGGTATTTTCAGGCACACCCCGATGATGGTTGTCTGGAAATATTTTGTTCTAAACATGGATGGCATGCTTCGATGGTTATGGCTGAAGTATTATCCGCCAAACACATAGCACAGGTAGTGTACTGTTTTTCCAGCTGGGTTGAACAAAAAAACTAAATTATCTTGTTTGTGGGCCAATGAAAATAGATCATTTTTAATACCGATCATAATATTGATTGTTTTTCATTTGTTCCGTCTCTCAAGCAAATGACTAGCAACTACTGTTGGGGTGGGGGGACCTCACCAGAAGTTTTCTTTTTTCTACCTTCTTCTGTTTCTCTTCGTCTACTTATGCTTGAATTTTTCTATCTCAAAATGTTTAGTGCTTGAACTTACATAAGTCGGTGGTCTGAGCCTCTATTTAGTTAGTCTATTCTTGTATTTTATTCCTTTAGGAAAGTACAAAACAGTTTTCTGAACACTCCAATGCGCAAAAATTCCTATTTAAGGGAACCATCCATTGTGGTGCATATGAAAAGTCACTGCAGTCTTAGGCCTTCACCTAGTTGTGTCTAAACTTGAGCTAGTTTCTTGCTATGCACTCTGCAGATATGGCGAGATTAGAGAAGTTTGGCTAAATGGTGCAAAGGGTGAAGGGGAGAAATTCATGCAGTACTTCTTTTATCATTGGTTTAGTTTCATTCATCAACATGACAATATCAACCCAGGGCTATCATATTCTCCGATGCTTGTCCAGACACAAGGTGGATTGGGGACGAGGCTGGCGTCGCTGGGAGTACTTGTTGGTCTCTCTTCAACCGCACCAATGACATGATTGGCAACACTAGTATGTCCGCATCTCGATCGTTGCCCCCAATATATTGAGGGATATAGTTCATTCGGTGGAATTGGGATATTAGATCATAATTCATATAATTGCTCCTCTTATTATTTGATACTAATGACTGTTAATCATGGCCTAGGGCAAAAGTATTTTGATATTTATGTTGTCTGATGGCATTTCTCTTCATGTCGGAGAGTGTATGCTAAACGTAGTGATGTAATATTGCTGGTTGTCATACTTTAAGAGGGGAAAAAATAGAAAAAGAACATTTTTCTGCCAAAATGTCAAATCTAGTTACGTCTCTGAATAACTTATATTTATATTTTTAAATAGGTACAAAAAATTTGAGATGAATGGGAGCGGGGAAGAGGAAGAAGGTGTGAGTGAAGCCGAGGAAAAGGAAACTTCTAGTGCTGAGAACAAGTCAGAGCCATCACTAGAAAAGCGAGAAGAAATAGATATTGTTGGAGTGGAACCAGCAGAAAAGGAGTCCCAAACTGAAAAAGAGTCGATCACCTCACCTCCTGAGGACAAAGCGTCACAGGTCATTCCAGAGGAACCAAAAGATGAACCTCAAGAGAAAGGAGAAAAGGTCATCGAGCGTGATGTGGAACTCGACAATACGCTATTCTATCTCTAGTCAAGAAAATTGCATGTGCGCGGTTAGAAGGTGGAGGAATTCACAACTGCGGTGAAAGGAGAGAATACACCAACGGAGAGACCACCTCCAATGATTGACAAGTATGATGGGTGTTGCGAGGAAGAAGAAAGACCGAGGCTGAAGAAGGGGAGAACCAAAAGAAGTGCTGCAAGATTCATCTACTGGGTGCAGCTTCAATCATGGCCGGAACTGCTTAAGACAAAGAAGCCTCCTAACCCTGGAGTGCGTCCCAAGGAGAACAAAAAGATTCAGGGGACGTACAAGAATCACAAAAAAAGCGGGCAGCCATGATGGTGATGTACCCTCAGAAAAATCAGTGGATAGAAAAGAGAAGAATTAATCCAGGATCTCCAAGAAAAGATTATTCCCATAATGGTTTCCCGACTTCTGAGCTGATCAAGTTGAAAAAGACATCAAAACCACTTGATCCAGTCATTTGCAAAGGTGGCAACGGGAACCAGATGAAGGATGACTATGAGGAGGAAAGGAAACTGCCAAACCAAAGGCACCATGGTCTAGAAATTATCAATTAGGCAAAAAGTACTACTTCTCAAGTTTTGGTGGGAATCAAAGCAAGCCAAATTCAGAAGAGCAAGTGCAAACTTGCAGCTCAACCGATCCACCACATCCTGAGGATTACAAAGTTTCAGGGAGTATCTTGCCTTATAACTTTCTCTTCGACTATCCATCTAAAAAGAATGGGAAATAAATCGACAGTATATGTGGGAAAAGAAATCCCACTAACTAATATTCAGCCTGATCAAGTGAATAAATAGTTGCTAGACTATTCTCGGAAATTTACGTACTTAGCTCAATGCACATGTGCGAGCAAGGTACTTGATCAAGTTAATTCTGAGAATTTGCCTACAACCTCAAATAAAGGTACTTTGGACGTATCTAAAGGAGATATGAATTTCAACGCAATACTTTTCAGAATCTTGAAAACCTCCGCCAGTACTCCAGAAAATCTTTTGTTTTGTTTTTTGCGTGTTTTATTTTCGGATAAGGATTTGACTGAATAGGTAAGAGAGAGGAAATTACTTTAAAATTTTGTTTTTAACCGAAAAAGGTAAAAAGTGGGGGAAATATGGAAAATTTCAAAATTCAGAGTTTGGCACGGAAGTCAAACGGTCGCTGACATCATGGAGACCCTTCCCTCCCCCCTTTCTACCTCTATTCATAAAACTTCCTCCTCTCTCTAACTTTTTCACATTTCAACAAACCCTTAGCTTTCTCCAACCTCCAAAATTCCTAACTTCTTATCTCTCAATTTTAGACGCAAGCATCCCACACCACCACCCATGGACAAATCATCCACCAGCTATTCTAAGAAACACTCAGCAGGGCGATGAGCACGATTGATTCCGTCGACTCCTCACCCGAAAATTATGACACCGCCGACTACCCAATCAATGGTATCACCAACTTCTGGTACGTCTCAGCCAACGGAGACGTCCATGAGTAGTACGTACCTTAGAATTCTTGGAAACGTAATGGGAAAGTTCGTTCCGAGTGACAAAATGAGTGAGGTTTTCTCCAATTTGGCCGATAGATTTAAGGAAGAAGAAAGTCGAGTTACTCCCATTCCCGTCGGAACCCCAATCAGGGAATTGGTCCCGAGAGAACCAGCGGCACAACCCCCCAGCACATCGACTGCCTTTCGGGATCAAACCCTCATGTCGGAAACAACCAGAACCGCCGACAATCTTGAACAAAAGGCGGAAATCGAAGAAGGGGTGGAGTCCAGCGAGGAAGGAAACAGTCGAGAAAAGGGAGAAACCGATGAAGGGAATGAAAGAGAGATTCGGAAGACAGTTGGTGAAGAATCCACAGGGTGGGCATTAGAAGTGGTGAATGTGGAAGAAATGGAGTCAGACGATGATATGGAGACCCTGAGTGAGAGGGCGAGAAGAAGAAGTTTTCGTACACAACGGGGGCTGGATAGAGAGGAACTAAGAAGCATGCGGGAAGAGGCTGCAGTCTTGGCAGCCGCAAAAAGAGAAGCATCACAAAGAAAGAGAAGGGGGAAGCGGGTGGCAACCCCAAGCCAGCGTAGAAAATCAAGACCGGCATCTTTGGGGGTAGTGATCCGGAAAGTTGTTGCCAGCCCCACCAAATCATTTCACCATCAGGAGGAATTACGCGGGGGGAGTGTCAGAGTCAAGACCAGCGCAATCCGGAAGAAATAATTCACTATCCCTTATTGTAGATGATATGCGTCAAGGAACAATTTGTGGGCTGTATTAGAGGAATCGGTTTTAGGTGGTTACTAGAACATGCACCTTGTGAGGTGCCGGTGAATCTGGCGAAGGAATTCTTTACATCCTTCAATTTTGAGTACACCATCAACTTGGATGAAGAGTCCATCTATTTCAGAGTATTCAATCAAAAGGTGGTGATGAGCCTTAGGGAATGGTCATTGCGACTGGGTTTGCTGAGCCCTGAAGAGGACAAAAGGTGAGATTGGTCTCTGCGAGAGATTGGCCAACCGAAATGCACGGAGGAGTTCAATGCTAAGGAGGCGTGGAATCTAGTAGGGGCCAAGGGTGCAAAACCTTTCAAGACAAGTGAGTCGACATGAGAAGCAACCTCCTAGGTCATATCAACACCACAGTCACCATGATCGAATTGTATTTTATGTGGTGCATGATCAACAAGGTCAAGGTACATGTAGGGTACTGGCTAGCCTATTCATGTCACAAGATAGCTCATCACCCTGTTTACGATCTATACGCTTGCCACCTGCTGGGAGCGTATTTGATAAGGAATGTTATACCAAGGCTGACAATCGCAAGATCCTCTATCGAGATGTGCGAGGATCCAGAGTGGTTTGATCATTCTCATCTCATTAACATCGGAGTTGTCGAGAGGAAAGGGGATGCAGTGGTATTTTGTAAGCATGAGCAATCGGGGGGAGAAAGTGAGGAGAAGGCTAGCGAAGAGGATAATGAGCCCGAAGAGGCTGCAGAAGGGAACACTCCTTCAGAGAGACCATCTCCCACCAGGACAAAACAAGAAACTCCCAAGTTGCAACCACAGAGAAGAAGTCAGAAGGCACGGAGGAGAAATGGCAGAGGATAATTGAGTTCATGATGCAAAAATTTAGCGAGGCCAATGAAAAGAAACAAGCGTTTCTCGAGCTCCAGAATGAAAATATGACTCAAACACTCTCTCTGATTGAGAGAATGACAAATTTGGCGGAGCAGAATAATCAATTGGCTCTCCAACTCTTATCCGCTACCTCTACCTCAAAAGGAAACCAACCCTAGGAAACCACTCCAGAGACAACCTCGACCAGGACACTAAGAAGAAGGAGGATCACCACCACCACCACCACCACCAGCTAACCACCATCTGACCTACTGACCTCTTCCACGGCCAAGAGGATCAAGTTGGAGAACCAAGTAAACTTTAATTTCTGGTTAATATTTAGCTCTCTTCAGCTTGAGCATGATCCTTTCTGCCTATATATATATGCTGACTATGCTTCTACCCACATGTTTACTTGTTTGCTGCTTGTTTATTTGTGTTCTTCTCCTACTTAGTCCAGAGTCTGGTCAAGTGTGAGAAGTTTATCTGATTTTCTTGCTATTATATTTGTGTATGTTTTGTGTTCTTCCCACACTTAGCCCATCGCAAGGTCTAAGTGTGAGAAGTTTTTGTTAAAGATATGTTTGTGTAGTTTGGGTTTTTTGTCTGTTCTTCTCACACTTAGCCCACTTCTTGGTCTAAGTGTGAGAAATTTCTCTGTTGTTTCTGTTTTAGTTGTGCATGTTTAGAGTTTGACATCTTTTTTTATCTTCTCCCACTAAGCTCACTGTTTGGTCTAAGTGTGAAAAGTTTGTTTCTTTGTTTTGACACTAACAACACTGTTTTCCACTTCATCAAGTCACTTGAGGACAAACTGTAATGAAGTGGGAGGGGGGAAATAGTTGGTGTAGTTAGTGTCAGCGTTGTGTGTTTTGTTTAGCTAGAAATCTTCTGTCAGGTGTTTTTGCTCTACGTGTTTCTAGATAAGAACTGGTTTAAGAAAATAATGGCAAGATTCTCTTAGTAAGAGTGATTGAAGAGAGAATACACATTGATTTGTGAGATTCCCTTCTTTAATAAACCAAAATCTGCTTGGAAGATGTGAGAAAGATGAAAGTAGCTTTAATCTAATCCCTCTGTGAAGCCCTCTAAAATGTGAGTTAAAAATAGAGAGACTGTCATTGATGCTTAGAGGGAAATGACACAAGCTAGTGAGGACTAATTCTTTCGAATCATGCGAACCTGCCTCATTGCAAAGGCATCCCCTAGTTACAACTTTTGAGCATAAAGTATGATCATCCATTCTTTGGAAGCCCTAAGCCTTCATGTCATGTGAACAAGGGGATAGGCTAGGGCAACTCACCATCCGGAATAGGAAATAAGTTGTGAAACAGGGGAGTATAAAACAGAAATTTAGAAAGAAAACGGGCAGGAAACATTGTAACCTGACCCAGAAAAAAAGAGAAAGATAGAAAAAGAAAATTAGAAAATGGGCAGGAAGAATGTATAACCCAACCCACAGAAAAAAATAGAAAGAAAAAAGAAAAAAAAAAGAGAGGGCAGGAAATGATGAAACCTGACCTTATGAAGAAGTTAGAAAAATAAGGCCAAATTGGCCAAGGGTAGTTCCAAGGTTTCAGATTGTACATAGGGAGGTTGTACTAGTTTTGTCCCTAAGTTCACATGTCCTTCATACTTCTATATACCTTATGAATTTAGAACCCATAGGACTCTCACCTTTATACATTACAACCATTTCCCCATTAAAACCTAAATAAAGACTTTAAGGAGTTAGCTTATGTCAACATAACTCGAGCATCAATGGTATGACAAAATGAATGAGAGAATGGTCCTAACAATTCTGGTGAGGACTGAGTGACCGAGTGAATCCAACAGTTGGAAAGATAGAAGCTATCTTGACAAACGGACAAGCATGATTAGGTAGAATAGGGGAGGGAAAGGAATCTGAGACTGTAGACGATTGGATTAACCTTAAGCTTATGGGGACGATTGCCAAACAACATAAACCAGTTTTTTCCTTTCTACCTTTGAAATGTGTTTAGTTGCTTATGTGTTCTTCCTTTCTAGGTCGTTTACATATTTGTGTTATTTTTAAGTTGTTTTAAATAAGAACCATGCGTTGAAACTTGCCTCTTTCCTTTTCTTTTCTTTCATACTTGAGGACAAGTATGAGTTAAGTGTGAACAATTTGATGAGGCTCGTTTCATGCATGTGTTCTGTGGTAAAACTACATCAAATTCTGTAACTAACGTCCAATTTTGAGCCAGGTGCGTGTGAAAATCCGTCATATTCGGAAAAGGAACAGATCAGTTGGGCGGATGAACAAATCAAGAAAAGAAGTAAAAAACTGCAGCATTGAGTTGATCAAGTTAAGAATCGAGTGGAGCTAGCAGAAGTCCTCCAAATGGGAGATAGAGTTGAAGACCCCACTAATGCACTTTTTATTAGCACTATAAATACCTGCAAGTATATAGAGTAGGAATAGTATAGTTAAAGGTCAGTACCGGATATCGATCACGGGGAAAATAATCACAGACTGCCTTCCCTCTTCTAAAACTCAATTACTATTTGGAAAAACCGAAAGATTTGAAGATTTTTGAAAACAAAACAATTCGAAAGCAAGTAAACAACTAATTGCAAATAAATCATGGAGATAATAGTATAGAGATAAGAGAATTCCAGGGATGTGCGTTCACAGTTATGGTTATACAAATTCCAACTACAATACCCTAGCACAGTTCTTACTTTGATAGAATGAGTCATCTAGTTTATGCTCATGCGATGCAAACGTTGGTTACAAACATTAGGGTTGAAGGGAAAACAATTGGAACATAAAACTAAAGCAGATAAAACTCAAAGGTTGAATCCTTGTAGCTTTGATGTTCTTGAATCCTTCTCCAACTCCTTGCACAATGAAGCACTCTCACTTTTAATCTCTATAAAGTATGTTGCAAAAAGAAGATTATTTTGATAAAGCTTGAGGGGCTATATATAGGGAGAAATTTGAGCTCCTCAAAATATGGAAAAAGGTTGCAAAATATAGTAAACCTTGGAGAGAAAATTAGGACAAATCTGCTCACCGCTATTTTGAGGCGGATCGTTGCACCTTGGCCAGCGGTCGCCAAGCATTAATCTGAGGCTTATGACTCTTGGGTGGGGGTCTCGAAACGGACCGCTACAGATATGGTGGTCGTCGGCAGTGTTGCAGCGGTCGCTGGACGCTACCAGAAACTGCAGATTTCCTACTTCGCGTTTTGACTCCCTTTTAAGCTCAAATATGCACATTTCTCACAAAACATGTCAAAATACCAAAACATATAAAATATGCAAATAATGGACATGTAATGCAACATTGACACTCAAAACAGACCAAATAATGACCTTAAAACCGTGCAAAATTCAAGCGTATCAACTCCCCCCAACTTACATTCTTCTTTGTCCTCGAACAAAACATAAAAGACATAAGAATAGACGCACAGAATGCATAAGGACTAGACGCTGTAATTGCCTCAAAAGATGGAAGAATAGATTAAGAATGTATTAACGCAATCAAATCAAGCAAGGCTTATTAGTTCACTTTCATTACTAACTCGTGGAACATCTTGAAATCATGCACTCACATGTGGCAAACTTCCAAAGATGGGAAGTGATTTATCTTTCACTCTCAAAGTGTATATGGCAAAGTGTATCTCTCAAATCATGCATCATACAAAGTTTACCATAGGCTTGCTAAAAGTCTTATCCATCCTCTACTAGATGTGATTAAGAATCAAAAGTCCGAAAGGTCTTTATTTTTTGTTGTAACGTAGGCTCTTTGGTAGGTGAGAAATATTTGGCTAAAAAGTGACTTCAAAAATAAAAAAATCACAAGTAGAGTAAAAATAACTCCACTTTCTAATAACCCAAGACATTTTTAACATTTTAATTTTCTCCTTCAACTCACTTTCTAAACCTTTGATTTTTCTCTATTTTCTTTACAACCTTTCACAACTTTTTCTTTTCTTTCTTTTTTCGTTAGCATCCTTTCTAAGATTAAGCACACATTTTGATTTTTTTCTATTTCACAACTTGCACTTTTCTATGTTTAAGCACACTACTTTTTATAATTTTCCTCCTTGTCTCTCCAATTCCTTTACAAAAGATAAAAACTAAACTAACCCAAGAAATTGTCCCCATTTATTTTGGCTTACAAAGAATTTGCTTAAAGGCTCAAAATTGGCTCCAAAGGGAAAGAGGGTTGAAAATTTGGGAATAA